>NW_020954618.1:1146676-1149197 GCF_900497805.2 Vombatus ursinus
GGTTGGCCATTTGGGCTGAAACATAGAATATAATGGCAAATTTTTTAAAATGGCCCAGTCTCTGTGTTATGGCGAGGTGGGGTAAGAAATGTAAAAAAAGTTATCCAAGTTGGAATGGAAATTAGCACATTGAGAATGCTAGACTGAAGAAACCAAATAATCCAGATGCAGCTTCCCAACTCAGGTAAAGAATCCAGTTATGTGTGCCATGCCATAGCTTTAAGAGGAGGCTGGTCTCCTCTATGTGCCTTCATCTGGAATTAAATATTTTCAAAAGAGAAATAAATACCTGTAGCTTTTTCTAACTTGTGAGAGAATACCTCAGAGACAACTGGTGAAGGCATCTCCCATATAGATCAGCATGAAAAGCCACAGAGAAAATGCAGTTTATAGGAGCTTTTGCTTTTGAAATCTGCACCAAGTAAACTATCACATAATACACAAGAAAAGAGGGAGGTGGGGCGGAGCCAAGATGGCAGAGGGAAAGCAGTGACTTGCTAGAGCTCTCCCCCAAACCCCTCCAAATACCTATTAAAAATGGCTCTAAACAAATTCTAAAGCAGCAGAACCCACAGAAAAACAGAGTAAAACAAATTTCCAGCCCAAGACAACCTAGATGGCTGATCAGAAAGGTATATCGCGCCAGGCTGGGAGAGGAGCGCAGTTCAGTGTGGGCGCACAGGCCACAGCGAACCTGAAGCAGGCCTCAGAGGACTGAATCACGGGCAGCTGTGGCAGTTTCCAGACTTATCAACCCACGAACACCAAAGACAACTTAAAAGGTCAGTGGGAAAAGTCTGTGACTCTAGTGAGAGAAGAAGCTAGGCCTCAGCCGCAAGTCCAGAGCGTGCCCTCGGGCCAGCGGCTGCGGCCTGAGCTTCCAGCCCACAGACTGAGAGGGAATCAAGTGGCTGATCAGAGGGGGATTGCAGGGATCTCTTTGCCAGGGCTGAGGCAGAAATCTCTTGCTTTGCCCGTTCTTGGATGTGAGTCGCAGTTCTGAGGGGTGGTCGGGACAGTCCTGGGGTGAGGAAGAGCACTGACATGGTGGAGCTTGTTGTGGTGGTAGAGAGGAAACACCTCGCCCCTTATCATACCACCTTGGAAGAACTGACACTTTTCAGGTCCCTAGAAGTATCTCTGAAAATAGCTGTACAAACCCCCGAAGCTTGGGACAGTACATTCTCCACATTTGGAAGCAGACTTCTACCTTAACAAAGAGATTAAAACTCAAGTAATTGGTTGGGATCATGAGCAAGCAGCGCAAAAAAAGTCATTATCTTACTTTGGTGACAAAGAAGATCAACACATACAACCAAAAGAAGAAAACAAAGTCAAAGCTCCTACATCCAAAACTTCTAAGAAAAATATGAATCAGTCCCAGGCCTTGGAAGAGCTCAAAAGGGATTTTGAGAAGCAAGTAAGAGAAATAGAGGAAAAACTGGGAAGAGAAATGAGAGTGATGCAAGAAAATCATGAAAAGCAAGTTAACAGCTTGCTAAAGGAGACCCCAAAAAATACTGAAGAAAATAACACCTTAAAAAATAGCCTAACCCAAATGGCAAAAGAGGTCCAAAAAGCCAATGAGGAGAAGAATGCCCTAAAGAGCAAAATTGGCCAAATGGAAAAGGAAGTCCAAAAGATTACTGAAGAAAATACTTCCTTAAAAATTAGAATAGAGCAATTGGAAGCTAGTGACTTCATGAGAAATCAAGATGTAAAAAAAAAATCCAAAAGAATGAAAAATTAGAAAACAATGTGGAAAAACAACTGACCTGGAAAATAGATCCAAGAGAGAGAATTTAAAAATTATTGGACTGTCTGAAAGTCATGATCAAAAAAAGAGCCTAGACATCATCTTTCAAAAATTATCAAGGAAAACTTCCCTGATATTTTAGAACCAGAGGGCAAAAGAGAAATTGAAAGAATCCACCTATCTCCTCCTGAAAGAGATCCCCAAAGGAAAACTCCTAGGAATATTGTAGCCAAATTCCAGAGCTCCCAGGTCAAGGAGAAAATATTACAAGCAGCCAGAAAGAAACAATTCAAGTATTGTGGAAACACAATCAGGATAACACAAGATTTAGCAGCTTCTACTTTAAGGGACTGCAGGGCATGGAATATAATATTCCAGAGGGCAAAGGAGATAGGATTACAACCAAGAATCACCTACCCAGCAAAACTGAGTATAATTCTTCAGGGGAAAAAAATGGTCATTCAGTGAAATAGAGGACTTTCAAGCATTCTTGATGAAAAGACCAGAGCTGAATAGAAAATTTGACTTTCCAATACAAGACTCAAGTGGAACATGAAGAGGTAAACAGGAAAGAGAAATCATAAGAGACTTATTAAGGTTGAACTGTTTACATTCCTGCATGGAAAGATGATATTTGTAACTCTTTGTCAGTATTAGGGTAGTTGGAGGGAAAAAATTATATGTATGTATGTATATAGATGATAGATAGATAGATAGATAGATAGATAGATAGATAGATAGATAGATAGATAGATAGATAGATAG
>NW_020954618.1:1149207-1201556 GCF_900497805.2 Vombatus ursinus
TAGATAGATAGATAGATAGATAGATAGATAGATAGATAGATAGATAGAGGGCATAGAGTGAGTTGAAGATGAAAGGGTCATATCTGGAGAATAAAATTAAGGAGTGACAAAGGATTATACTAGGATAAGGAGAAAGGGAAAGGTAGAGCGGGGTAAATTATCTCACAAAAAAAAACAGAAAAGAAAAGGCTCTTACAGTGGAGGGAAACTGGGGAAAGGTGAAAGGGAATGAGTGAATCTTATTCTCATAGCATTTGACTTAAGGAGGGAATAACATACACACTCAATTGGGTATGGAAATCTGTCTTACCCTACAGGAAAAGAGGAGGGGAAGGGGACAAGAGAGTAGGGGGATGATAGAGAGGAGGGCAGATTGGGAAAGGGGGTAATCAGAAGCAAATACTTCTGAGCAGGGACAGGATCAAAAGAAAGAATAGAATAAATGGGGGGGCGGGATAGGATTAAGGGAAATAGAGTTAGTTTTTCACCACATGTCTACTGTGGAAGTGTTTTACATAACTGCACATATATAGCTCGCCTTTTCAATGAGGATGGGTGGGAAGGGAGGAAGGGAGAAAATTTGGAACCAAAAGTTTTAAAAATACATGTTTAAAAAAAATTATGCCTTTGTATCCTCAGCAGCTAACATAGTACTTTATAGACAGTAGGTGCTAAATAAATGTTTATTGAATAGAATTGAAAAAAAAAGAGGGAGCCTGCCACAAATGAATTTCAGATGTTGCATTAATTAGAGATCTTATTTCTAATGGGAAAACTTTGCTTTGTAGGTATCACAAGACTAGTAGGAAAGGACTCATAACTCTGCTCTGGAAGAGTATGCTGAATTTAAAAGAAAATAAATAAAAAGGGAGTAGGAGACGACTGTATGTTAAGAAGATAAAATCACATAAGGAAATTCATCTCCCCAAAAGGGGAAACACAGTGTGGGAAGCATTTTCATAAAACTCAAGAGAAAAGGCAACAAAAGTGATATTGTTATGGAGGTATACTACAGACCAGCCACCTCAGCAGGAGGAAACAGAAGAGGAGTTCGGTGGGGAAGGGTTACAAAACTGGGATGCAGACATGATATTATAGATATAGTATATCTACAGATTATATTAGATACATATTATATCTATAGATATTATAGGTATCAATTATACACATAGCTGGTGAAACTCTCCCTCTCTCTCTGTCTCTTTCTCTCTCTCTGTCTTTCTCTCTCTCTCCCTCTCTCCTCCCTCTCTGTCTAAAGCAGAGCACTTGAGTAAGGCAAGTTGAGAACGTATTATAATTTCATTTTTAGATAGACAAAAGCGACACATGAAAATAATATTCTGGACCCAACTGTGACCAACAAGGCAGTGCTGAAACAGAAATGAAAGGAATCTTGGGATGGCTGTGACAACTCCATTGTACAATCTGTGATGGGAAAAGAAAGGAAAACCAACATAATCTAGCATGCACACTGGATTTAATGGAGAATATAACTTTGAAGTATTTAGAGCAGGGGTTATTAACCTGGGGTCCATGAACTTAAAAAATATTTCAATAACTGTATTTCAATATGATTAATTTCATTTCTAATCCTATGTATTATATTTTATACATTTAAAAACTTTTTCTGAGAAGAAATCATAAGCTTCACCAGAATGCCAAAGGGGTCCATGACACAAAACTGATTAAGAGCCCTGGTTTGGAGAAAACATAAGTAAGATTCAATGGTTTAATATTTTGCAGGACAAGTCAGCCCAAGAGAAATAGAAAGTCTCCAGAATGTTTTAAAGACACAAGCAAAAAATATTCTAATGAGAAAGGAGACTGAGTAGATGCCTAAGTATATGCATGGGGAAATCGTTAGCCAACTCAGGCTTTAAAAATTCATGCAGAAAAGACGGAAGCAGGGACAAGTAATTGAAGGTAAATCCAAAAGACTAGCATGGCCCTATGAGAATAGTAACAGGTACACTAACTCCCAGATTCAGTCCATGCTGGTGACAAATGTTAAGAGTGCAAAAAGAGACTTTCCTTTATCCACGTTCACTGAAAAAGGGAGTTCAAAGGACCACCACTAGGAGGATATGAGATGGAGGCAATGACTGACAGGGAGAAGGTTATATTACTCAACTCTTATTTGGTTTCTGCTTTTTCCTCCACAGAGAATAATCTTTGAACCTGGGGGGAAAGAGTTTAAAATGGCTATCAGTGAGTTGAAATCCAAGAGTGATATAAGTTAGGAGATGGTAAGGCAATATGCAGCTGTCCTCAAACCTGGACAGACAAACAGCATCCTGGGTTAGTGAAATAATTGGCAGATTTGATCACCAAGACCCTACCTATGACCTGTGAAAGTTAACATAGAATTTGAAAGGTGCCACAGGACTAGAGGGAAAATGTCCTGATTTTCAACAGAGGAGAAAATGGAGTCTGCGTACTGTTCATGAGCTAGATGTATATGCCTGGAAAAATTCTAGAACAGTGGAAAAGTAATGATTTGTAAGTACTTATAATGGGGAAGCAGTGATCACAAGAGCCAGAGCAGCTTAATCAAAAACAGGTGGTAGGAGTGGTAGTAGTAGTAGGAGTAGGAGTAGTAGTAGTAGGAGTAGGAGTAGGAGTAGGAGTAGGAATAGTAGGAGTAGTAGTAGTAGTAGCAGCAGAAGCAGCAGCAATAGTAGTAGTAATGGTAATAGTAATAAAAACAATATCCTGCATTCCCATAGTACCTGAAGGTTTATACAGTATTTTAATGTTATCTCCTTTATTCCTCCCAACAAGCCATGAGATAGGCACCATTATTAACTTCACTTTAAGGATGAAGAAATTGAGGCTGAGAGAGGCAAAGCCATTTGCCCAGAGTTACATAGCCAGTAAATGTTTAAGACAGGATTTGAACTCAGGCCTTCTTGGCACCAAGTCCAGAAATCCAACCACTATGCCACCCAGCTGCCTCAGTTATACCAGACTCTACTAAATGTCATCTTTAGATTTGACTTAATGTTTCAGCCTGCCAAGATATTTTTGGATATAAACTGTCACCTGGATATTTTTGGATCCAGATTGTTAGTTATCCTTCCCCTACTTTATCTCATCTACAAATTTGACAATACACTTTCTAAGCCTTCATCCAAGCCATGGGTTTAAAAAACTGTTGAACATCACAGGGCCAAAAAACAGTCCACAAGGGCATTTCACCTCTCTCCAAGATGACATCAACTCATTAGTGACTACACTTTGGGTTTAGTCATTTACTAGGTCTGAATCCACGTAAGTAATTTCATTGAACCTACATCTGTCCATGTTACTGGTAAAGATCTAATAAGGATTTTTTTTTCAGATGCATCACTGAAATTTAGGTAAACCATATAGTATGCCCTTGAACTCATGGTCTAGTAACTCCATTAAAAAACATATCTGCATTACCAAGGGTTATCACATGGGGAAAGGGTTGGCCTTTTCTTGTTCTTAGAGGGTAGAACTCCAAGAACTGTTCAAAAGTAGATTAGGCTTCCTCAAAAGGGAGTGGGGACCACTCCCCCAAAGTCTTCAAAACAGGCTTAAGGAGGCCCCTTGAGAGACAGTGTGCTCTATCAGAGAATTTGGGTCAAGTTCAAATGATCATAGGAAGCCAGAAGGAACCTTAGTGACCATGTATGCTTAACTCTCTAGAATGTAAGCTCCTTGAGGGCAGGGACTGTTTCATATTTTTTTTTTACTTTGAAACTCCAACACCTAACCCAGCTCCCGGTATATAATAGGCCTATAACAAATGTTTGTTAATTGATCTCTTGATATATAAATTATCTGAATCCTTTATGAACCTACTTCTATTTGCAAGCCTGTACAACCTCCCCAGGGCAGAATGCTTCATACTTTATCAATAGTAAAAACTCATATTTATGCAGCGCTTTCTAAAGTTGGCAAAGAGCTATCCAAACAAATCTGTGAAGTATACAGATGAAAAAACTGATGTTCAGGGAGGGTATATGACCTTCCCTTGGTCACACATCTAATATTGGTTGAGGCATCATTCAAACCTAGGTCTACTTATTCTAAAACCTGATCTCACCACTAGAGTATGTCTGATGTTTAAATTATTATTCTCATCTGATTTTTAGAAAACTACTTTAAATTTTCAGAGGGTTGCCTCTAATTGAGTTATGGAATTTACTGAAGTGGCTCAGATAAAGCCTGTCCATACCACTGGTAGCTTTATAAAAGTCAATATCTCCTTTCAGCCATCAATGCTCCAGACTGAAGAGTCATAGGATCACATAGAGCTGGAAATTGCATTAGAAATCATTGAGTTCAACACTCTTATCTATGACTACAAATGACTTGTCCAAGGCCACACAGGCAGGCCTTGAACCCTCATCTGATGACTCCAAACCATTCTATATCCCTAATCATCCCAATGAGGTCACTCCCTTTTCTTGTTAATGGCCTATCTCTTATATGCTAATGAGGAATGAGGATTTAGAGAGGAATGATTTCTCTGATGACCATAAGACTGAAGAGGGTCTTGAGCAGTTATCTGGTCTGCCAGAACCTTATCTACAGTTCTACACCACCTCAGAGATCTGCAAAACCCATGTTCCAATATCTTCAGCTGAAATTCCCTAGCTTTCTTCCCTAACCCATTGCCTGATAATCCTGACTATAACTACTGCCTTGAAATGAGATAATGCACAGAAACCATTACACAAAGGTCAGATACGATAAAGACGAGGATGAGGATGGTGTCATCACTATCGAACACTCATATCTAGAGATTATGACGAAATCACTTGGATGTTACCTAGCGACTTACAGCTGAAAAAGATGGCAGAAACCATCTAGTGCAGCCCCTTTACTTTAGAGAGGAGGAATCACTGAGGTAAAGTCATTTGATCAAGGTCACATAGATAGCAAGTGACAGTATTTAAAGACAGATCCTTTGACTCCTAACCCAACCCCCTTTCCACTGTATCATGACACATCTTGATAGTATGATCAAGGCGCCTAAAGAAACAGATGAAAGATAAACACAGTTACAGTTCTAAATGATAGCACAAGGTATAAAAATCCTTTGTGGCAGAAGAACCCAGCAGAGACACCCCAATGATGATATAACCAAGATTTCATCATTGCTCGCACGCCTTTCCAGCTGTTGATTACATTGCTGCTGAATTCACCAGCTGAAAACCCAACACCATTATCATGACAAAAGACAGTGGGTTATAGATGGCAGCAGGTGGGAGGCTTAATGACTTAATTCTGAAATGCTCGTCAGGCATTTAAGCTGCCTCATGAGACTTTTCATTGTGACAAATTCTTGCAGGTACATTTGGCGACATGGATTTTGAACACAATGCCACTCCAATAAAGGGCATTTGTGAGAAAATCCCCAGTGACAGACAATTGACTTTCCTCTTTTGACATGGCTATATTTTTGTTGTGTCTGGGCTGGAGGGACAAGCTCCAAAGGTGCCATCTTAGCCCGCACAAATACCCAATTCAACCTCTGGTCTGAAAGGTTAGGTCACCTCATGTCAGTTATTGAAGGAGCCATGAAATCAGGAAGGAAAAAGGTCAGCATGGTCAGCTTGAAATGCAAGCCCACGTTGAAAAATATGAGAAAGCCAAAGGGAGGCTATGCTTGCAAAGAAAGTGAGGCTGGGGTACTGCTCAGGTGCCATCACTGGCACAAGGCTTTTCTTGATAATGATAACCCCAGTTACGAACCTTCTCTCCATTTTGGAATTACTTTGGTTTACTTTGTGGAAACATTGTATTTTCTGCTCTGTACACAGGCTGTATCCCTAGAAGAATGTAAGCAACTCTACCTATTTTTTGGTCTTTATATCTCCAGAGCCTAGCACAATGCCTGGGATGCAGCTTAATAAATGCTTGATGATTGACTGTTTGATCCTTCACATTACCACAGGAAACTCTAAAATGGGAAGTGCTTTCAGTTTCTTGATGTAAGACGCAATATCTATATAAAAAAGTCACAGTTTACCTTGTTCTCCTGTGTCTGGATTTTCCATGACTTCTCCAGGTGAGTTCCATTCCTCCATGGCTTCTTCCCTTGTTTGTGTTTTGGATTCTAGAAGAAAGCAAGCAGAAGAAAATATTCCCAGTCAGCTGGTTGGTGATGATGATGATGATGATGATGATGATGATGATGATGGTAATGATGATGATAATAATAATAATGTTGGGGATTGTACCAATGTGGTATAGGAAAGGTTATATCTATACCCCAGGTGCTTATGTCTTGGGTTGGCCCCACCTATAAAGCAAAGATTATTTTAATAGAGCCAAAGAGTGAACATCTCAAAGAAGGTAGACATAGTAGCTAACATTTACACAGTACTTTAAGGTTTGCAAAGAACTTTACAAATATTATCTCACTTTATTCCTCACAACAACTCTGGAGGTAGGTGCTATAATTACATATAATATAAAATATTAAAGATGAAAAAACTGAGTCCGGCAGAAACTAAGTGACTTGCCTGGGGTCACACAGCTAAGAAGTATCTGAAACAGGTTTTGAACTTAGGTCTTCCTGACTTCTATCCACCATGCCACCTAGCTG
Organism: Vombatus ursinus; assembly: GCF_900497805.2. NCBI lineage: Eukaryota > Metazoa > Chordata > Mammalia > Diprotodontia > Vombatidae > Vombatus > Vombatus ursinus. The sequence continues at coordinate 1,155,791 of NW_020954618.1, forward strand.
CCACATGGCATAGGACTCAGCCAGGCAAATATTTAAGAAATGGTAGATCCAGGGAGAGAAGAGAAGGGCAATCCCAGAAATCTTTCTCTGTTCTAGAGCCTAGCCTTGATTCCATTTCCCCACTCCATTCAAAATAAATAATCCTCAGGGAGAAATAAATCCTGTACAGTCCAACAGATGAGCAACATCACTAGGAGGCAGTCAGAGGGCAGAATGGGAGATCCCAGTCAGCAACAGAGCAGCAATCAGGGGAAAGTAACCAGAGTAAGAATTGATTGCCCAGGTCCTAGACTCTGCCCACCCTCACCCCCATCACCACCAAACTGGAAACGGACCCTCTAGGAATCTGTAAGTGGAAATCCAGATGCTGGAATTCTTGGTTTGAGATTATCTATAGACTGGCTGGGCTTCCCTAGGTTTGGAAGATACCCTAGGCATAAAGCATACATGGTGATTGTTTATAACACATTCTATTTGATTGCTTTGATTTCTATGAGCATTAGTAATGGCTTACACAGCCAAACTATGCTTATGTGGTCTATAGCCTGTCAAATTCAAATGATTGGGGTCTGTCAAAATACAGCAGGGAAGGGTTTTCCCAGTGGGTAGGACTAAATCGAGAGACTAATTCAGGAAATTTCTGAAGACTTCACCACTCAACCAATGAGATGAGCTCTATGGCCCACAAAAAGGGATAGAGCCATGGGATAGAAAGAGCCAGCTCTCAGAGATTTTAGTGATACACTGGACCCAACCCTTTGGTGGAGAATGCAGTGTGTAACTGTCAGGGTGAGTTATGGTGCCAGCATTTGGACCCTCAGTCACATAACTGAGCAGTAGCCCCCCACACTGGGGTTAAAATAGTCAGGGCCCTTTATTAGAACTTTGTGGTTAAAATGTGTTTTTCTACATATGATCTCATTTGTTCCTCACCATATCCAAAAAAATCAGTATAAAGAACATCATATGGAAACATGTGACTAGAAAATGGAGTGTTCACATACTGAGAACAAGGAATAATCAATGAACAGTCCACATACTCCAACAGTATTCAGCAACATCAAAAGAATTCAAGGAAGATCCTCCACTTATGGGAAGACATGTATAAGAGTCACATGGGATGGATTCTGATCAACACTGTTGGATGGATTACCCACATTGATAGGAGCACAATTATAAACTCCCTCTTGGATTATAAAGGAATGCAGACTATAAAGGAGACCCTTTGGGTTCAGTTCCAGACCATCCAAATAAAGTGAATATTGCAATAAAGAGAATCACACAAATTTTTATTTCCCAGTGCATATAAAAGTTATGTTTACACTATAACTGTAGCCAATTAAGTGTGCAATAGTACTATGTCTAAAAAAAACAGTGTACATACTTTAATTTAAAAATATTTTATTGCTAAAAAATGCTAACCATCCCCTGAGCCTCCAATTAGTCCTAATCGTTTTTGCTGGTGGAGGGTTTTGCTCGATGTTGATGGCTGCTGACTGACCAGGTGGTGGTTTTGCTCAAGGTTGGAGAGGCTATGGCAATTACTTAGAACAAGACAACAATGAAGTTTGCTACATCAATTGACTCTTCCTTTCACTTGTTAGAGGCCATTGCATGGTTAGTAATTGGCCCAATTTCAATATTGTTGTGTCTCAGGAAATAGGGAAGCCCAAGAAGAGGGAGAGAACAATGGGTGGGTGGAGCAGTCAGAACACACACAACATTTATCTATTAAGTTCACCATTTTATATGGGGATAGTGGTACCCCAAAACAATTGCAATAGTAACATTAAAGATCACTGATCACAGATCACCATAACAGATATAATGATAAAGAAAAAGTTTGAATATTGTGAGAATTACCAAAATATGACACAGAGACATGATGTGAGCACATGCTGTTGGAAAAATGGAATCAGTAGACTTGCTCAATGCAGGGTAACCACAAACCTTCAATTTGCTTTTAAAAAAAAACCATAATATCTACGAAGTGCAAAAAGCAAAGCACAATAAAATGAGATATGCCTGGTATTGTTTTCTATATTTAATGCTCAGGTATCACACATAGTGAGCCTTTAATAAATCTTTACTGAATTTTGTTGACTTTAAGTCACAAAATAACCATAGCCAGAAACAGCATGGTTTGGTGGGTAGACAGCTGACCTTGAAGTTAGAAAGACCTGGGTTCAAGCCTCACCTCTGATGCCTGTGAGATCCTACGCAGATCATTTAACCTCTCAGAGCTCTAGGCAATCAGCATTAGGAGTGTGAGTTTCCTCACCTGTGAGTTCTTCATACCAATGAAAGCCCAGGTCCAGGCTCTATCCTTATCACTACCCAGGGAGCAGGAACCACCCTAAGCTTCTTTGTTGCTTTCTTTATAAATCCATCATCCACTAAGCAAGATCAGTTATAGTCCTATATTCACCTAAAAAGTAATGGGGGAGAATCTGAGCTGAAATTTATTTGCAGATCTGCCATTCACTTGAAATGAAATTGATGTAATGCTAATTCCATTCCATGTCTAGTTCCTACATTTCCAAGGCAGTTGGTTTTACTGAGTCTGGAGCTAGCTCTACAGGTCCCCACTGAATCATCTTCCAGCTTATTCATATCCTGCAAATTTTCCAAGCCCAGGTCATATCCCTAACTCCAGTCAAATGCAAATGATAGAAATATTTGCAAAACACCATGTACAGGCTACTATGCCAATCACTAGGAGAGATACAAAGTTTAGATAAGACTTGATCCTTGTCTTCATAGAGCTTATAGTCTGAGACTTGAGGGGAGCGGGTGCTGTTGAACCATCAGAAATAGATAGATAGCTACATTATCAACGTTCTACGTACAGTAGGGATAGTAAAGTTGTATTCTCCCTGCTCTGGAATAATGCCAGGTAAGTGCTTGGCTCTGCCTCTTTAGGCCCAAACCCCTATCCTGTATGTTGTGGGAAGGGGTCCCCTGTAATTTGAATAAATTGATCACATCCATTCAAGGGAAATTACTTGTCCAAAATCACTCATAGGATTACAGATTTAAAGCTGGAAGGGACTTTCCAACTCCTTCGTTTTACAGGTGAGGAAACTGAGGCCCTGTGAAGCAAATTATCCAAGGTCATACAAGACTTGAACTCTCTTCAGTGTACCATACTGCCTCCCCTGTTTCCCTTGTTGAAGCTCTTGTAACAGAACACAGCTCCTGTGTGGCTAGCCTGCTGTGAGGGACTGGAATTTTCACTTCCTGTTGGGGTTTGCTGACCAAAGATTTTTGAGAGTGACAAAGTCTCACTTTCCTTTCCCAAATCTTGGGAGTAGCAGGAGGGAGAAGAGATTCTACACCAGGATTGTGAAAGATTGTGATTGTGGTTAATGCAGAAATGAGAGGAGGTGTTTGTGGAAAAGCAGCTATTTTCCCTCCCACTCTGCCTGGGAAGCCCTGATTGTGGGGACAGGACTGTATCTGTCACAACAGATGCTATGTGTGCATGCAGCTAGATAATGCCATGCCTTTTTTTCCCCTCATTAAGTTGTTTTTGCTTAACTGTATTATGAGGTCTCACTGATTTGGGAAAAGCCACTGGATCTGAGAGGAAGGAGTTGCCAGTGAGCTGAGATAAAAATAACCAATGGAAAATAACTTGAATCCAGGACCTGAAAATTCCGAGAAAGGAGTACTATTCATCTGCTTGTCACAATAATCACTGACATTTGCATAGCACTTCATATGAATTATTTAACCTGAACCTTGCAACCACCTTGTACGTCAGGTGCTATAAGTATTATTATCTTCATTTTACAGAGGAGGAGGCTTAGCCCTACATTAGATTTGCCCAAAGTCAAACAGCTCCTAAGTGTCAGAGATTGGATTTTAACCCTAAATCTTTGTGACTCTGAGTCTTACACTCTATGCACTACTCAACATTTTCTCAAAAAAAGAATATTTCCCCACCAAGGATGTGGGAATCAAAAGTAACCCAGGAATAGTCTTCCAAAATTCAGCAAAACACCCTCTTGAACCCCAAGGTGAACCAAAAAAAAAAAAAAGAAGCATTATCCCTTCCCTACCAATCAACCCAGCAGCTGCAGAATTGTTCCAGATTCCCCTTCCCTAAGAAGATGCAATATCATTATTTAGACCATGGTTGCATCCAGCTCATTTGAAGGTGAGAATGAATGACAGGGTCCATTTCTGCCCTGAATCTGGATTATTCATTAGTCAACATAACAGAATTCAGAATATCTGAAGGGAATGGGGGGAAATATCAAATTAACTGAGCTCATCAGGGGTTTAGATAATGACTGAAGCCATTAATAGAAAAAACTAAACATTGGGGACATGGCCTCAATAGAGACAATCAGAGTTTTATGCCACACAGGCTTCCATGATGCACTCTGATAACACTTTCCCCAGAACAGACCATCCTGGTTGTGTTTGAGTGAATCAGGCCAGTCTTGTGGTCAGTGTTTGATTTAGCCAGGACAGGACAATGAACGCCCAGTCCAAAGCAGGTGGGGCCATTCTGCAACCCCCTCTACCCTGTGTCTCAGCCTTAATGCATGAGGAAAGGTTAAATACACAGATTGAGGAAATGCCCTCCGGCTCTCCTCCAGGATTCATCCCTTTACATCCTTTCCCAGGCCCTGATCTGAGCCAAACAGCCATTCCCATACGTGACCATCAGTCTCCACCTCTGTACCAATGCACAGACACATGCCTGGAAAGCAGGAAAGCATGCCTCCTCACCCCGACTCCTGAAAGCCCTGGTGCTCTTCAAGGCTTAGCTCCCAGGCCACCTTCTACAGGAGGCCCTTTCTGATCTCCCCAGTGATGAGTTCCACTCTAAAATTGCTTTGTTATTATTTCGCTTGTATTTTATTTTAGAGGCACCTTGGGGTAGTGGATAAAGAGTCAGCCTCAGACTGACATAAGGGCAAATCACTTAATTCCTCAGGGCCCCTGGGCAGCCCCTAAGACTAGAATTGGTCATTTGAGTGCCCATCTGTGTTGGTAGAAGGAACCTCCTCATCGGGAATTCTAGATAACAGTGAAATCACAGATCTGGTTAAAAAAAAAAACTTTAACTGATACTCTCTAGTGGGAGTATTTGAACTTCAATTTAACCTAGGGTCAAAGTACTCACTTCATAGATTCCAAACTTTTTCAAAGGAAGTAGATGTAACATCTAGCATTTATATGGTACTTTGAGATTGGCAAGATGCTTGACAAATATTAGCCCAATTGATCCTCACAATAACCTGGTGGATAGGTGCTATTATTATTCCCATCTTACAGAGAAGGAAAACTGAGGCTGGGAGAGTCTAAGTGACTTGCCCAATTAATACCCATCTGAGGTGGGATTTGAACCCAGGTCTTTGTTCCTTTAAATCTAGTGCCTTTTCTGCTATGCCACACTACTTCCAAAGGGCAGCTTCAGAGTCAGAGGACATGGATTCAAACCCTGCCACTGACTCTGTTTGGTCTCAGGCAAGTTTCTTAACCTCTCTCAGACTCAGTTTCCTCTTCTGTGAAATGGGCCGGTCAGATGAGATGCCCTGTGAGGTCCCTTCCAGCTCTCGATCTATGATTCTGAGGAAAAGGGAAGTCTGGCCATTGGAGAAGGCTTGGCAAATTCCAGAAGAGCAAGGCCCCCCTCGTGTCTGGCTCTGCCCGTCACTTCAGACTCCCCGAGTCCAACATAAAGTGGAGACGCGATGAAGCGTGGTTCTTTTCCTCTCCTCTCGGCAGACTCTTCCCACGGGAGGAGAGGCGTTTCGGGACAGGGTCATCCACTCGCTGGCCCTTTCCCCCAACTCAGTGTGGAACTGAAGGGTAGAGAAACCACGCTCATTCCCCCAAAGTCCACTGCGAGAGAGGTGTGACAGACGCTTGGAACCGAGAAATGAGAGACCTCCCTGAGAAACCGTCTGCCTGGGTCCCCTCCTCAGCTTTTCTAAGGAGCCCATGAAACACCGATGAGATATGAGCAGAGGAGTCTAAGAGTCTGGAGACCGACTGAAGGACCCGGGGTGTTCAGCCTGGAGAAGAAGTTATTCAGGGGGCACAACACAGCCCTTCAGGTATCTGAGGGGCTGGAAGGCAGAAGAAGGATCAGGCTCTTTCTGTCACTTCTAAAGGGCAGGGCTAGGAGTCATGAACAGAAGCTGCCAAGAGACAAACTTAGATTTGGTGTAAGGAAAGCCTGTCTGCCAATGAGAGCTGTCCCAGCTACCCCAAAGTGGAACGGGATCCCTCTGGAGATAGGGAGCTTCCCGTCACAGGAGGGCTTCAAGCAAAGGGTCAGCGAGCACAGCCAGCACCCTGTCTCCACACACACACACACACACACATACACACACACAGATGTGCACACACAGGCATGTATGTGTACACATGTATGTGTGTATATGTACATGTGTGTGTTGTGTGTGCATAGTACAGGGCTCAGTGGATAGTGTCAGGCCTGGAGTCAGGAGATACTGAGTTCAAATCCAGCCTCAGACACTTACTAGCTATATGACCCTGGGCAACTCACTTAACCCTGTCTGCTTCAGTTTCTTCATCTATAAAATGAGCTGAAGAAGGAAATGTCAAACCATTCCAGTATCTTTTCCAAGAAGACCCCAAATGGGATCATGGAGAGTCAGACACGACTGAAATGAGTCAACAACAGAAACATAGCATACATTTACTTATATATTCATGTAGTGTTCCTCATTAAAATGTCAGCTCCTTGAGATGAGCATGGGTGCACTATTTTTTGTATCCCAGCACTTGGCATAGTGCCTGGCACATAGTAGGTGTGTTATAGATGCTTGTTGATTGATTGCTGCTGTGAGGTGGAAGTGAGTCTTGTGCAGGTATTAGACTAGATGGCCAATGGGGTGCCTTCCTATTCTGAGAACTGGCAGTTCTGTGATTGTGCATCGTCTGTGTGCGTGCCAGTATGCATACCCAATGTCAGTGACTGGAAATTCAGTCACTTTCTGGCCCTCCTTTTCATCGATGGGCAGAATTCAACAGCCATTGAGGTCCTTTCTAACTATGGGATTCTGGGATTCAGTGAATGCAGAACAAATAAACAGAGAAAGTTGGGTGGGGGTTGCTTGAGAAAAGGTTAAAAAGGTCAGGATCATGGGAGGGAATGAGGACTAGGAGAGCAGCCAAAGAAAAGAAAAAGCAGCAGAAGCCAGCTGGGGCAACAAGGATAAGTGAGAGCCGCCCCAGAGCACACATAAAGCAGAGACCCGGAGACAGAGTTCTGGGAAAGATGGAAAGTGACTCTGGAGAGCATGGCCAATTTTAGTCCCAGAAGCTTGAGGCTGTGACAATCCCCCGCTGACTCCCACCTCTGACCCTGACTTTCCCTCTGACTGCATTAGCACAAGATCTGGGCTCAAAAGGCTGAGGCCTTGGCGTCGCTGGAACCTCTGCTGGGCCTGCTGGTATCCTGCAGGGACTCTGGCCAGCTCAGCCCCCAGCCCTGGCCCAGCCCCAGAAGCCAGCGGCCACTAGAGCTCTGAGCTTCCCAGGCCAGGACAAACACAGCCCAGGCACCTCCAGGTAGGAGAAGACCTTCGGCCGAGCACATCCAGGTGTGATTGTACTTGGAACCCAAGGCCCACTGGACAAGTAGAAATCAAGCCAGACAACTCTTTTCTTAATGCTCTACCAGTCTGGCCACGCCTCAGTTTCCTTTGTTGGATTTTCATCCAGGCCACACCTGCTAACTTTAGGTAAACTGCAAAGCTCTGTTCTAAGGCCTCTGCTCTTTGCATTCTGTGTGGTTTCATTTGATGGTCTCATCAGCTCCTTTGGGTTCAGTTATCATCTCTATGCAGATGTTTCTCAGATTTATATACCCAGCCTTCAACTCCCTCCTGACCTCTAGTCTTCTATCTCCAACTGCCTATTGGACATCTCAAACTAGACATCCCATAGACATTTTAAACTCGGAGCTTATTGTCTTTTCCCTAAGACCCTACCCTTCTCCTACCTTCCCTATTATTAAGGAGGGCACCACCCTCCTCCCAGTCCCCCAGGCTCACACCCGAGGAGCTTTCCTGGACTCCTCACTATCTCTCACCCTCCAGATCCAAGCTGGTTCCTAGACCTGTCCATCTCACCTCCGCAGCACCTCCTCTCCTCTGCTGCTGCCCCACTCTGGAGCAGGTCTTCATTGCCTCGCACCTGGACTACTGCAATCGTGGCTGCTGGCTCTGCCTGCCTCAAGCCTCTGCCTACTCTGATCCATCCTCATACAGCCGTAAAAATGATCTTCCAAAGCCCAGGAATGAGCATGTCACTCTCTTATTCAGTAAACTCCAATGGCTCCCTATGGCCTCCAGGATCAAACATAAAATCCTCTGCTTGGCTCTTAAAGTTCTGCATGACCTGGGCCCTTTCTATCTTTCCTGCCTCCTTACACCTTACTCCCCTCTACATTCTCTGGCCTCCTTGCAATTCGTCACTCAAGGCACTCCATCTCCCGACTCAAAGCATGTTTCCCATGTCTGGGATTCCTGCCCACTTCTGCCTCCTGGCATCCCCAGCTTCCTTCAGGTCCCACTAACATCCTGCCTTCTGCAAGAAGCCTTTACCGATGCCTTCCCTCCACGATTACCTACAATTTATCCTGCATAGATCTTGTCTACGCATAATTGCTCACATGTTGTCTACCCTCTTCGATTTTGAGTTCCTTCAGGGCAGAGACCTCTTCTGCCTTTTTTCTGTATAACCAGAGCTTAGCATAATGCCTGGCAGGTGGGAGATACTCAATAAATGCTTGTTGATGTAACATTAGAGTTGCAGGGGAAAGACAAGGGCCAGGAAAGGTCCAGAGCCTCCAGGAAGGGCAGACCCAAGTGGGGACCCAAAAGAAGGGCCCAGTACACTTCAGTGAGAGCACACAAGCCTTGGGTACCTAGGATGGGACGAAGGAGAAAAGGCATAAAGGAGTTACACTGACACCCAACGCAAGGCAAACCTTTCAGGTCTGATATTGCCTTGGCCTGTTACTACCTGTGAGACTTCAGGGAAGTCCCCACAGCTCCCTGGCCCTCAGTTTCCTCATCTGTAAAAAGGAAGGATTAGGTTAGATGGCTTCTAAGTTACCTACTGACTCTAAATCTATGATTCTATGATCTGAAGAACCTGAAGATCCAGAACCAGGAAATGACAAAGGAGGAAGGTTAACCAGGGCTAGACGCAGAAGGATTCTAAGAGCGACTCGGTGGGATTGTCAAGGATTATTGCTCACAAGCCCCCACCATGAGCTCCCCATTAATTATCAGCTAGAGTCAGCCTTATGATATTTACTAAACAGGTATAGCAATGACCTGCTATAGGGGCAGCTGGGCGGCTCAATGGATAGAGTGCCAGGCTCAGAGCTGGGAAGACCTGAGTTCAAATCCAGCCTTAGCCACTCTTATTAGCTATGTGACTCTGGGTAACAACAAGGCATTCTGTAATTAGCTGGGGTGACCCCAACACAGTGATGTCATTGGTCCTCTTTGAGGATGAACGATGACAAGGGGTGGGGTGGAACCCTATTGTTTTGCTTATTTTCATTTTTTTTTTAGTACATGGAACAAGGGCTGAATTCTGAAAGAGAAATTTATTCATGAACTTCTTTCCTTATCCCCTTCCCAAAGTTGTCTTATTCCTCAGGGAATCCAGAGCCTTCGCCTGGCCCACTGCCCTCACAATCCCCCTGGGCCCCTGCGCCCAGGCTAAGCCCATGGCTTTTCACTGCCATGCTCTCCTCTCATCTCACCTCCTCCCCTGGGGATCAGGCTCTAGGCTTTCCAGTGGGATGATACTCTAACAAGCTAATCCAGTGAATTCAGCCATGCTGATGTGCTAATAGGAGTGGGCTTGTATAGCCCTCTCCCCACCAAAATGCATCCTCTCTTTCCTTTCTCCCCAACAACAGCTGCATATTTAGAGGTGTCCTTTGGGAAAGAGTTCCCTGGCTTCATTTTCAACCTGGAAGAGTGACTATGGTGGTGAGAATTTCAGGCTAGATGGAATGTAAGCATATCGAGGGCAGGTTTGGAATTTGTATCCAAGCGCCTAGCATAACACCTGACGCAGAGTAGTCACTTCATAAATACTTGTTGAACAAATGTTCTAGGGGTAAGTGTGGTAGGGGGCTGGAACTGGAGCTGAGAAGACCTGCCTTGTTATCTCATAACAGCCATTATCAAAAACATGGCCAGTAGACTGCTAGTCTATTCCTTCAACAAGATACTAATCCTGCTTCTGAGACATGTTAGAGTTATAACCATGAGTAAGTCACTTAAACTTTCTTAGCGTTGGTTTGTTCACCTGTAAAATGGGGATCATAATATGGTATGAGGCTCGAGCAAAAAAATGTATATAAATTACTTAATAAACTTTAAAGGTATGTGTGTATTATTATTTGATGGCAGATTGGTAAGGGAGATAGTTGAGTACAGGAAGGGCCTTGAGCTGAAATCAGACAATGTGCATGGGCTACCCACTTCTACGTGCTAAGGCAGTGAGGTGGGTCAATTGATAGAGTGCTGGGCCTGGAGTCAGGAAGTCATCTTCATGATTTCAAATCTGGCCTCATACATTCACCAGCTGTGTAATCCTGGGCAAGTCACTTAACTCTGTTTGCCTCAGTTTCCTCAACTGTAAAATAAGCTGGAGAAAGAAATCGCAAGCCAGTCCAGTGTCTTTGCCAAGAAAACCCCAAACGGGGTCACAAAGAGTCTGACACGACTGAAACGACTGAATGACAACATAGGCCAGGTGAAAGTCATTCAGAAAGGAGATTGTAGACAGCAAGAAAACGGAAGCCATCAGGACTGCCCACCAAAGAAGAGCTAAAACGCAGCCAGAGCTTCCAGCTCTCAGCTCAGCCTGCCCACATCTGTCAAGTCACCGAAGATTCCTGCGTCCGTTCCTGGGAGTAGACGTTCCAACACTAAACCGCAAGAGGGAGGCAAATGACCGCTGATGGATGCGTGAGGCGCTCCGAAGTAAAGGGACCGAGCCGGCTCCACCGAGGTCACTTTAAAACTCTTCGCTCCAAAATGCCGCTCCCTGCTGGTATATCACCCAACAGCGGCAGTCACTGAAGCATGGCCCGGGGGCTGCGAGGCTATTTATTCAGCTGAGCCTTTAGGAAGCCCCTACTATGGCAAGCTCCCACGGCTTGTTTCATTTCTGTCTCTGCAGCAGGATGCTAGGCATGTGATAGAAAATTAGCAAAAGCTGCTAATTAGCGGATCAACTGAGATCAAGGACTGCTTTGCTTGTTTTATGTCGTCAGGATGCTCGGTGGAGCAGTGGTTAGAGCGTGCAGCATGGAGTCAGGAAGCCCTGAGTTCAAATGTGACCTCAGATGCAGGTTACTGGCTGCATGACCCTGAGCAAAGTCACTTACCCTCTGTCTGTCTCAGGTTCCTCAACTGTAAAATGATGGTAATAATAGCAGCTACCTCCCAGGGTTGTAATGAGGATCAAGTAAGATAACATTTGTAAAGCCCTTAGAACAGTGCCTAGCACACAGTAGGTGCTTAATAAATGCTTATTCCTCTCCTAGGTATGAAAGAGGTAGAGAGTAGTTTCAAGCGATGAGAGGAAAGCTCTAGCATCTAGAAATCTAATGGTTCTCATTTAGTGGTCCTCAAACTCTTTGAGGATTCACAACATGGTCCAAGAGGTTGCTTTAATGGCACTTTAAATGATTGCAGAATATTATAAGCAGTGTTTTAATTACTCTGTTTTAATTACACAACACATTTTTGTTGTTGAAAGAGGTTTGCAGAACAAAAAAAAAAGTTAGGACTCACCAAACTATGGGCTGGCCCAAAATATAAATACAAAAGGTTGAAAAAACAAACATCTCTTTTCACTGTAATTTTAATATATATTCTATATTAGCATTTGATTGTTTTGATGAATCTGCGATCTGTTCATGGAGGTAGTTTCTCCAGGAATGCAGAACTCAGCCCATCCCTGGCTTGTCATCCTGAGATGCTCATGTCCACAGACAACCACCACCACCACCACAACAGCTAGCATGGCTGTGACACTTTAAAGTTTGCAAAGGGCTTTACACATTAGCTCGTTTGATCCTCACAACAACCTGTTGAAGTAAGCATTATTATTATTACCCACATTTTAAAAATGAGGAAACTGAGGCTGACAGAGGTTAAGTGGCTGGCTCAACATCTCACAGCTTGTAAGTGTATGAAGTGGGATTTGAACTCAGGTCTTTCTGACTACAAGTCCAGTGCTCTCTCCACCAATCAGTCAATAAACATTTATCAAGTGCCTACCATGTGCTAGGTACTGTAGATACAAAAAGATATAAAAGACAGCACTTACCCTCAAGGAGCTTACAGTCTAATGAGGGATGAATATTGATACAAAATTTCTAAATAAAATATTAGCAAAAAGATTACAACAATATAGTATCACAAGGATCATTTGCTGTGAACAGGTCAGATTATACCAGAGCTGGTTCAGTATTAGGAAAGCTATAAGCAAAATAGTCATATCAATATCAAAAATAAAAATTATATTATCATTCTAATAGTTGCAAAAAATGCTTTTTGCAAAATACACCAATTCCTGTTTTTTTTTAAAAAAAACATGAAAAAGCACAGAAATAATGAAGTTTTCCTTAAAATAATAGGTAGTATCTATCTAAAATCAAGAGCAAGTATTATTTGTAATGGGGAGGAGATAGAAGCCTTTCCAGTAAAATCAGGAGTGAAGTAAGGATATCCATTATCACTATTACTATTCAGTATTATACTAGAAATGCTAGCTGTAGCAATAAGACAAGAAAGAGAAATTTAAGGGTGAGCATAAGCAAAAAAGAAAAAAAACACTATCTTTTTAATTTTTTGCAGATAATATAATGATTTACTTAGAGAATCCTAGAGAGTCAACTAAAAAACTAATCCAAGCAATTAACAACTTTAGCAAAGTTACAGAATAAAAATAAACCCATATAAATCATCAGCATTTCTATATATGACCAACAAAATCCAGCAGGAAGAGATAGAAAGAGATATTCCATTCAAACTAACTACAGACATCACAATACATTCTCAATGGATATGCAACCTTAATATTAAAGATCACATTATGAAAAAAAAATGAGAAGGGAAATAGACTATGTACCTCTCACAGCTATGAGTAAGAGATATATTCTTTTTTTTTTTTAAGGCAATTGGGGTTAAGTGACTTGCCCAGGATCACACAGTTAGTAAGTGTCAAGTGTTTGGTCTGAGGCCAGATTTGAACTCAGGGCCAGTGCTCTATCCATTGCACTACCTAGCTGTTCCCCCTAAGAGATATATTCTTAACCAAATAAGAGATAAAGGCAATTACAAAAGAAAAAATAGATAATGTTGATTACTTGAAACTAAGGCTTCTATACAGACAACATTAATGCATCTAGCATAAGAAGGGAAGTGGTCAAATGGGGAAAACAAATCTTTGTATCAAATTTCTCTAACATTTTTTCTTATAATTGTGGTACTTCACAACTTTCTTCTTTTGAGAACTGTTTATTCTCACCCTTTTACCATTTATCTATTGGTGGAATGACTTTTTGTCTTACATGGATGCAAATCAAAATGACCCTGAGGTTTTGCCTTTCACGCAAATGAAAACAGATTTAAATAATTGAAGGTATATTAATTGCTCATGGGTAAGCTGAGTCAATATAATAAAAAAAAATGACATCCTGCAAATTGACAAAAATTACCCAAAAAAATGACAACAATGTTGGAGAGATTGTAGGAAGATAGGCACACTAATACATTGTTGGTAGAGCTGTGAAATGGTACAATTATTTTGGAAAGCAATTTGGAATTATGAAAATAAAGTTATTAAATGTGCATAACCTCTAAAACTAAGATTTCATTACTAGGTTTATATTCCAAGGAAGCCATCAATAAGAAAAAAACAAAAAAATCCCCATATACTCCAAGACATTTATAGCAGCACTTTTTGAGATAGCTAAGAATTGGAAACAAAATAGATGCCCATTGATTAGGGAATGACTAAACAAATTGTGGTACGTGAATGTAAGGAAAAACCAAGAGCATAAAGAGCATAGGGTCCCTGAATCAAAGAGTATGCCAAGGGTGTAAGGTGTAAGAAGACTGGAAAGATATGAGAGGGCTAGTCTATGAAGGGCTTTGAACACCAACCAGAGAATTTCTTATTTTATCCTGGAGACCATAGGAAGCCACTGGAATTTATGGCCGGGGAAGGGGGGGAATGACATGGTCAGACCTACACTTTAAGAAAATCACTTTAGTGGTTGAATGGAGGATGTATTGGAGTGGGGAAAGCCTTGAGGCAGGCCGCCCCACCAGCAAGCTATTTCAGTGGTCCAGGCATAAGGTAATGGGGGGTCTGCACCAGGGAGGTTGGCAGTGTTAGAGGAGAGAAGAGGGTGTATTTGAGAGATGTTGCAAAGGTGAAATTGACAGTCCTTGGTAAAAGATTGGACATGGAGGGTGAGAGATAGTGAGGATGACCCCTAGGTTGTGAGCCTGAGGGACTGAGGGGATGGAGGTGCCCTTGACAGTAAGAGGGAAGCTAGGAGGGGGAAGATAACCACACCACTTGGAATACACCAATGAAGGACCTGTCCGTGGTACTGGAGACCTACCTCTAGGTCTTTGAACATTCCATAGGTACCAATGCAGCTCAAAGACTGTCCATCTGTTAACATTCACATTTGCTCCAGAATGAGACCATGGCCTTTTCTAATTGTCTATTTCCCTCCCACTATCTCATACACTGTTTTTTCTGCTCCAGCCATCACTGGTAATATGCTACGACCTGCTATATTTATACCAACCACACATGTATCCATTGCATTCTGGGTCACCTGCAATTTTAATTCTCTGGAGACTGTGGGATTCTGAGATTAGCAGCCATAGAGCGTCCCCACTGGTGGGTTTCTTTTAAAGGAAGAGTTTGGGGTCAGACAGCAGCTTAGTGAAGGATATTGGGCTCTTGCCAGATCAGTCAAAGGAACTAAATGCTCTTAGCCTGGAGGACAGAAAACTCAGCGGGTCAGGAGACTTTGACTTTGTGAAGAGCTTAGTAGAAGACAGATTCTATTTGTTCCACATGGCCCCAGAAGGCAGAATTAAAAGCAACAGGTAGAAGCAAAGAGGTGGATTTAGATTGGATGTCAGGAAAAATTCCCCAACAATTAAAACTTTCCCAATGTGGAGGTGGAGGGGAGTAGCTACAGGCAGCTAGGTGGTGCCACAGTGCACAAAGCACTTGGCCTGTTAGGAAGACCCAGCTTCCCAAGTTCAAATCTAGCCTGTGTGATCCTGGGCAAGTCACTTAACCTTGTCTGCCTCAGTTTCCTCATGTATAAAAATGAGCTGGAGAAGGAAATGGCAAACCACTCCAGTAACTTTGCCAAGAAAATCTCAAATGGGGTCATGAAGAGTCAGCCATGACTAAAATGACTTAACAACAAAAAAAATCCTGTCTTGAAAGGCATCTAGTTAAATGGGTATATTATAACATTGTAGTCTCAAATGCAATCCAATTCAACACTACAATGATTATAATATACTTCCTATGTACAAGATCCAGGGGATAAAAATAGAAAAAACAAAACATTCCCTGCCCTCAAGATGTTAACCTTTTCATGAGGGATATAACTTATACACAGATAAGTAAATTATTTGAGTAAATTTGAGGAAAGAACATTAATAACTGGAAGGGAGGGAAGATGGATCAGGGAAGACTTCCTGAAGGGGATGGCTTGAGAGCTGATTTGTCTTGAAGAAAGATAAGGTGAATAATAGGCTGTGAGGAGGAGAAAGTATATTCCAGGCAGGGGGACAGGGACAGTTGGGGAGAGAAAGGAAGTAGCTTTTGAAGTATGGGAGCTGGAATGCCAAGTCAGGGAATCACTACCTATTAGCCTGATTTGGCTGAAATGTAGCTTTGTGATGGGAAGTAATTTGAAATGGGTCTGGAAAAGCAGATTGGAGTCAAATTGTGAACAGTCCTAAATGACGAGCTAAAGAGTGTGTATTTAATCCTAGGGGCACTAGGGAGTCATCGAAGGTTTTTGAGCAAGAGAGTGACATGGCCAGACCTGTGCTTCGGGAAGATGGTTCAGACAGCTGTGCAGAGGATGAAGCTGTAAGATTTCCAAGCATCTTGGAAATCAGTTTTCTACCGCTTCTCTTCCACACTGGCTGTCCAATCCAAACCCTCTAAAAGGTGGGGCCCAAACCTCTCAGTCCTATGAAACAGCTGAAGGCTCATTATTTTAATCTCCCACACTTGCATAATTACCTGCTTTCTCTGTTCAACCCTTGATTTTTCAAATTGATATTCTATCACATTAGACCTGCTTTTCATATTTAAAACTAATTCTTTTTTTCTTCAAATGAGCTATTAATAAAGTGTATATCTGAGCTCATTTCCATAGCTAAGATATGGAAATGTTCGGCCTTGTATTAAAAAAAAAAAAAGCAAAAATGTAGAACATCTGGGTTCAAATATTCTAGAATATTCTGGACCATTCTAGAATGCAGATTGACTTTAAGGTAAAAACCCAGGGAATAAAAGGAAAACTGTCAAGATGAGAAGGTTAAGATTGTTTGGGGTGGGGAAAAGCCAGGGAAATGAAGCAGCCCAGTGGTCTTCATCTTCTTAAGGCCCATTACTTTGTGTCCCCAGGGCCACAGAAAGTGTGAAGGCTGATGGTGAAAATGCTTCTTGTGCTTTGTACGAAGGTTAGGCAGCTAGGTGGTGCATGGGATAGAATGCTGTGCCTGGAGTGAGGAAGAACTTACTTAGCCTCTGTTTGACTCAGTTTCCTCATCTGTAAAATGAGAATAACAATAGCACCTATCTCCCAAGGTTGTTGTGAGATTCAAGTGAGATGATATTGGGAAACACACTTAGCACAGTGCCTGGTACATAGTAAACACTACATAAAATGTTAGCTATTATTCTCGTTACTATTGTTATCATTATTATTACTTTATATGGACCATCCTATTCCTTGTTCCAAGCTAGGGTGATCACCATGGTAACATGGCATCATTTCACGCATCACCTGACTCATCCTAGGTCAAATGCTTTCTACTTTCTGCTGGTGATTTACAGAATCACAGGAGCATAGATTGAGAGTAGGAAGGGACCTTTGAGGTCATCCAGGCAGCTAGATGGTTCAGTGGATAGAGAACCAGGCCTGGAATCAGGAAGACCTGAGTTCAAATCCAGCCTCAGACACTTACTAGCTGTGTGACCCTGGTCAAGTCACTTGACCCTATTTGCCTCAGTTCCCTCATCTGTAAAATGAGCTGGAGAAGGAAATGGCAAACTACTCCAGTATCTTTGCCAAGAAAACCCCAAATGGGGCCACAAAGAATCAGACAAGACTAAACAACAATAACAAAAGTCTAACCCCCTCATTTTAAGATGAGGAAACTGAGTCCCTAGGTGGACCAAGTTCACACAATTGGCAAACCCAGAATTTGGACCTAGATCTTCTGGCCCCAAATCCAGCATCTTTTCCACTGTACAAGGGCCTTCACAAACACTTATGAATCACCTATTATACGCCAGGTATGCACTTACCATTAGGTACAGCACCTCCCCACAAAGAACCTATTTCCTACTGGATGGTTACAATATGTACACAGAAAAGTGAATTCAAGTATCTGCAGAAATAAAACCTAGTGATTTTAGGTCATGGTTGATGCAGCTTTGTAATGGCCTCCACTTCTACTTGACTTGTCAGAATCCTACATGGCCTTCAAAGCTCGGCTCAATCCCTACCTCCTCCATGAAACATCCCCTAACTACTCCTGTCCAATCAGTCCCTGTCTTCTCTCAACTCCCATGATATCCATGGCTAGCTTCACCCATATGAGAATTCCACCAAACCACAGAACTTCACAGTTGGCAGGTCACTCAGAGACCACCCAGTACAACCCATGTCCAAAAGAAATCCCCATGTATCCAAAAAGTAGTCATCCATTTTCTCCTTGAAGATGTCCAAGATGTCACCACCTCCTAAGGCAACCCATTTTGCTTTTGGATAGCTCTAATGGTCAGGAGGGACAGCTAGGTAGTGCAGTAGCTAGAGTACTGAGCCTGGAGTCAGGAATCCAGCCTGACCTTTATTAGCTGTGTGACCCTGGGCAAGTCACTTAACCCCTATATGCCTGTTCCTCATCTATAAAATGGGGACACGGAAGAAGGAAATGGCAAACCATTCCAGTACCTTTGCCAAGAAAACCCCATGGACGAGTCCATGACTGAACAACAAGGATCAGGAACTTTCAACTGGCATCAGGTGCAAACTTGTGTCTTTGCCACTTTCCCCTCTTCCTCCCAGTTCTGTCTTCTGGGGTTGAGCAAAATCACCCCAATTCATTTTTCACACAATAACCTTTCAGATTCTTGAAGAGAGTTACTGTGTCCCCCTGAGTCTAATCTTCTCCAAGGTCAACATGCCCAGGTCCTCCAGTGGATCCTCACATAGGATGGACTCTAGGCCTCTATCATTGTGGTTCCCACATACACTAAAGCCACCTCAATGACTAGGTTACAAATTCCTTGAGGCCTGGAATTATGTCTTCTATGCCTTTGTTTTCCTCACCCCATACTGTCCAGCTCTGCTCTGGTCTCTTGTCACTCAATCTATGGTTGGCTGGCTGGGGAGTGGCCAGGCTCCCTAGCTTGAGGTTGTATCATGCCAATGGGCCCCACAGGGTCAGGGCTTGGTCCTTCAGAAAGGAGAAAAAGCAATTAAGGCAACATCTTGATGTCTTGCTGTTAAATATTAATTTTGTTTGTGATCCGTAGGGCATCTGGGAGTAAAATGTGATTAGTGAGATGAGAGGTCCCAAGCAATAGAGTCACTATTGTTTGTTGCTATGGAAATGGTTCTCAAAGGCCCTAATAAAATGTTTTATACAGGGTTGGAGGAAAATGCACATTGGAGACCATACCATTTCCTTCACCACATATTCTTTCAAAAAATGAACCTTTTTGAAAAGTGGTGTGACATGGCCTGACTGCAAAGGCAAGGAATAAGACTTGCTTTACCCCTTGTCTAATTCTTGTTGATTACAACATTACAAAGGTCAGTCCCAGACTCAGAATCACATAATCTCAGGGTTAGAAGAGCTCTCTCTAGTATAACCTAGACTGAAAAGGATGCCCAATACAATATGCTGAACAAGTGGTCTCCAGCCTCTACTAGTGGGTCTCAAATGAAGAAGAACCAGTTACCCCGAGGCAGCCCCAATTACCCCTAGGGCAGTTCTCATTATGAGGAAGATTTTTTGGACATTAAGCCTAAAGTTGCATTTTGTAATTTCCATTTGTTGGCCCTAATTCTTCTTTTGGAAACAAGTAAGACAAGTCTAATTTTTTCTCCATAAGACAGCCCTTCAAAGTCCCTGAAGACACCTTCAATCATCCACCTCAAGTCTTCTCCATGGCATACATGTCCAGGTCTTTCAATTGACTTTTTTTTTTGGCAATTGGGGTTAAGTGACTTGCCCAGGGTCACACAGCTAGTAAGTGTCAAGTGTTTGGTCTGAGGCTGGATTTGAACTCAGGTCCTCCTGATTTCAGGGTCAGTGCTCTAACCACTGCGCAACCTAGATGCCCCTCAATTGACTTTCAAATGGCATGGATTGAAGACCCTTAACCATCTATTTAACTTTGTCTGGGGACCAGCTATTTCATCAATATCCTCCCTAAATTCATCTCCGCCCAAGTCCTGGTCCCATGGTTCATAGCGATGTGAGGGTCACATTGGGTTCTGAATGGTTATGACAATGCAGAATGAGCTCTGTCAGACCCAACCACACTGCTACATATGGACCCAGCTCCATCATCTGGGAACCAACCTAGCCCCCTTTAAAAAGGCACATAGACCAAAGGTTGTCTCCCAAATGAAGAACTGGGCGTACTAGAGTGAGAGCACGGTGACTTATGAAACTCTACATACTGTCTCCCCAATAGAATGAAAGCTTCCTGTTGGTAGGAACTATTTTCTTTTGGTTTTTGCACCTCTGGAGCCTAGCACAGTGCCTGACACATAGTGGGGGCTCAATGAGTGATTTGTTGTTTGAAGAAAGACTGCAGTCTGCATTGGCAGAGGGAGTACCCACAATAAGGGTATTATTAATACTGTGAAATATTGAAGAAATAAAAGCAAGGTCAGTACTTGATAGGAAGGAAAAAATCCTCAGTTGATTAGAAATAGACCATCACATATACCAATTGAAATTAAAACTCAGAAATTTAAAAAAAAACAAATATGTCCAGCATTATGGCACAAGCCATATGTTTTTTCAATTACTCAACAATAACCATGTTCCATCTTCAGGGAATCTCAATGGAAAATAGAAAAAATAGAGGCACTCCCAACATCATCCAGTGGCATCAAAATCCAGTGGAATTTTGGCCACATTAGGGTGCATAGAGTAGAGAAGTCTACAGTATTGTATTCTGAACCAAGAAATGAATTCCACGTAACTGAGATATCCTGGTATCTGCCCATTGTCCAATATATATACGCCCCCATTTTTTAAAATTTCTACTGCACTTCAGTCACCTTCAGGTAAGTCTTCTCAAAAAATAAAAATTTACTTCATCTTAAATGTAAGTTTCCAACAAGAGGGTAAAGTAAAATTCAGTGAAAATCTTACAAAGAGTCACTTTATAATATAATAGACCAAATCCCAAAGGAACCAGGAAAAGCATATGGCCTCAAGGTGACAAGACAACACACTTCCTTGAACACTATAATTTCATTAGTGTGGGTGCTCTGTCCCCTCACACAGGGCCTTCTGCAACATTGAAAACAGTCCTTGGAGGGGAAGCTAAGTGGCACAGTGGATAGAGCACCAGCTTTGGAGTCAAGAGGACCTGAGTTCAAATATGGCCGCAGACACTTGACACTTACTAGCTGTGTGACCCTGGGCAAGTCACTTAACCCCGATTGCCAAAGGGAAAAAAAAGAAAAAATACACAGTTCTTGGAACTAACATTGAAACACACTACCCACCTCCTGCCTGGGAGGCGATGGGCTCAGAATATAAACTGAAACATATTTTTTGGACGTGGTCAATGTGGGAATTTGTTTTTCTGCATATTTCTCATAAGCAATGTTTTTTCTTGTTTCTCCAATGGTGGGAAATCTGGAGGGAAAGAAAATTGATCTTTGCTCATGAAAAATTCAATTCAATTTTAAAAAAGAAAAAGGTCCCTAAATGCTACCAGAGCGACAGATTCAACTCCCTCTGTTCAACCAGTAGAGGAATCTCTGCAAACCAAGCCAAGCCTATCCTAGCCAATAGAGAAGTGGCCCATCCCTGGGCCTGCCCATTCTCAGTCTTTCTGGCTTGGTAGCCCTGCCAGAACATTCACTCCGCTCACATAGCCTCTGAGGACCTAGAATCCCCACCACACCACAGTGAGGTATCAGGAGAGGATGTTAGTGAAAATACAAGATCATTATGTCATCATAATGACATAATGACATATGTCCGTCAATCAACAAGCATTTACCATGGCTGAGTCTAACACCTACAACATCACTCTTTTAAAATCTTCCTTTATGCAAGTACCACAAACCTGTGTGCTCATTCCCAGGGCCCAGGGCTGTACTCATTCCGAATGTTATAAAGGATTGGGATCATAACTAGGGCAAGTGAATGGAGCATTGATTCAGGGTGCTGAAATTTACAGGGTATAAACAATTATACCAGATGGGCTCCTCTGCCCTGATCTTTTCTAGGCAATAGTCTTCCCAGCAATGGCCTTGAGGTATTCCAGGGTCTCTGGGGTCTGTCTATCCATAGAGCGGTGTACTAGGATCTCCCACAACCCGAGAAAGTACTAGTGTCTGCATCTTCTCCCCCTGAGAGTTGATTTTGAGGGCTCTTGAGACTTATATTAACACCTGCTTGGCCCAGCTGCTACTGACCACCACTTGTCCTAGCAAATCCTACCCAAATGGCCAGATGAGGAAAGGGGAGGCAGTTGTCATTGCCTGGAAAAGCAGTGGAAAGGGACAAGTTATATGTTTACTATGGAACATTCCATCCATTTGCAAATAGAATGTGATTACAGTAGTTACAACAGGCAAAGGAACAGAAATAACCCAGTGGAGAAAAACTAGTCATTGGAGCTGACCAGGAAATAGGTAAATAGGTGGATCTCAGCCTCAGAGAATAGCAGAGAGTCTTTCCTAGTGCCCAAGAAACAGCCGAACACAGAAAGAAGCATCCAGCAAAATCTCACTGATTAGAACTAACTGGGAGGATGGGTGGAACTCAAGGTTGTCTGGATCCTGTTTTCTTATGTTACACGGATTATAGAAAATCAAACTAAGGTCAACAGATGTTGCCATATGGAAGTTTCCTTTAAGGACTAGATAAGAATACAGGTAGTAAAGCCCACTGCATTTGGGAGAAAGGGAGGGGAATCCAGTTTAGCAGGGGGAGTATGAGAATGAGGTTGGAAAGGTAGGGTGGGGCCATCTCAAAGAATCCCAGCTCTAGAGACTTTAGAGGTGGAGTCCAACATGCTCACTTTACAGATGAAGAAACTGAGGCACAGGGAGGTTAAGCCACTTGTGGTCACACTGATATCAAGTATAAGAAGCAGAAATCAAACCCAAGACCTGTCCCTCCAGAGCCAGGGTTCTTTCCACTGTAATACACCATCTCTCTCTTTCCCCAGATCATCAAAGGCCTTGAACACCAAAAAAAAAGTTCAAATTTCATTCACTAAACATCACCATTGGAGCAGAGAAGACCATGCCTAGGCCTATGTATCAGAGAGTTCTTCTGGCAACAGTACAAAGGACAGATGAGAATGGGAAGGGAGAGGAGTTAGGAGCAGGGGCACAACGAAGGGAAGAAAAGCTGGTAGGAGGCCATTGTCATGGCCCACACGGGACAGCCCATGATGACGGGCAGGAAGTCCTCCTGCCTACAGCCTGTATTCAACAGAAACTGGTTTCCTTTGCAATCCTATGGATTTTATAAAAACATGATTAGTCCCCACCTCACAGAGTCTTTAGGGAGATCAAATTAGATAATATATCCTCCATATAAAGCACTTTGCCAACCTTCAAGTGCCATGCAAATGTCAGTCATCTCATTGCTGTTATCCCCCTGCCAGCCCAGACCCTGGAAGAGAGATAAGGACTTGGCCCATGGTCATTGAATGCAGCTGCAGCACAGCTGGGGAAGGCTAGTTTGAGCTTTGGGCTCCTTGGAGAGTTCATAAAAATCAGTACATATAACATCTACTCTGAACTAAGTATTGGGGAAAAAGGGGGAGCATATTCCAGGATAAATGAAGGCCCTAATCTTAGACCAGGGCTTCTGGGCCTCTTATCCTTTTGGGGGGGTCATGGACCCCTGGGGGTGCTCTTCTCCAAATCATGTTTTTAAATGTAGAAAATAAAAATATAAATGATTACAAAAAAAGTAATTTCTATTGGAATACAGGCTATAGGCAAGAAGAATACAATCCTCCATGATCTGGCTAATAACTGGGGCATTTCAAAGCAGTGCTGAGCATAAAGAATATTTGGAGGTTTCTGCAATGGCTACGATGCCAAACAAAGACCTTGGTTGTTTCTATCAGTGACAAAGCCCAGGTACTGTTCATACTAGTGTGGTTTGTTGCCTGCATTCATAATTGAAGGAAATGCTCAATTTCAATTAAAGGCTGATGAAAGAAGCGTGTCATTTTCCCACCCAAGTTTACAGACTCCTTGCAATCTGTCCACAGATGCCTGGCGGCGGGGGGGCCGCTCTATGGACCTCAAGTTAATAACTTGAAAGTCTTAGAATAGCCCCTGCCTCCCGGGGTTGCCATGAGGATCAAATGAACTATTTGTAAAGAGCTTGGCACACAGTAGTCACTTAATAAATGCTTATTTCTTTGTCTTCTTTTTTTCCTTTATTCCTGAACCTTCCACTTTTCCCAAGTTTTCAAAGCAGAGAAGCATTGATTTCTCTTTTTATCTCCTTCCCTGCCTCGTTGTCCTCCCTCCCCTCTAAACACGGGCTTGCCCCGAGGGTCTGTCGTTGGCCTTCTCCTTACAGTCTCTTACATCATTTACGGTCTTTCCATTCCCAGTACCAAGTTCAGGCCTAAAGGAGGAGCCAATTACTGTTTGTTACCTCTGCCTAGACAATTGCCAACAGTCTCCTCACTGGTGTCCATGCCTCACGAAGATGCTTAGGCGGAAACCAAATGGTTGCCTACAAGTATTTCCAAGTCTGTCCTGTAGAAAAGGGATCAGCTTTGTTCTGCTTGGCCCCAGAAGGCAGAGCTAGGCTCGAAGGGAGATTTAAAATCAGAAGAATAGAAAGACTTCCTAGACATCCAGTTATCTGTAAGTGGGATGGGCTACCTCCAGGGACAATGGGCCTCTCTTGCAGTCATCCAGCAAGAAGTGATGCAGCAGAGGACTCCCATTCAGGTATAGGTTGGACCAGGCAGGTTCGGTGGCCCCTTCCAATTCAGAGATCCTGGGATTCTGGAATCAACTCCATTCACCCCGACTCACCCAAGACACCCTGCCCATATTAATCTTTCCAAATCACCTCTCCTTTCATATCACTACCCTATTCAAAAGCCCAAAGAGAGGCAGTAGGGCTCTCTGAATAGAGATTGAGTCTCCAAACAAGGAAGGCCTGGGTTCAAATCTGACCTCTAACACATACTGGCTAAATGACCCTGGGTAAGTCACTTAATCTCCGTGTTTTAAGCCCATAGTGTCAAACACAAAGCCCACTGGCCTCATGCAGATCACAACACTCCCAGGTGTGGCCTAAACCAGATTAATATGGAACTGGGAAATATTTAACAAAATAAATGAAGATACAATAAGATAGAGATAAGATTAATATGTGGTTTTCTAAGTTAGTATGAGGCCCCTGGGATCCTTAAGCATATGAGGAGTAGCCCCCATTTTATTTGAGTCTGACACCCCAGCTTTAAGCTCCTCTCTAAGATTATATCTTGTAGAGAAGGGCCCAACCAGCATCAACAGAGGGACCTTCCTCAGCTGGGAGTTCCATACGCTGATCAGATCACAGTCCAGTCTTCATACCTACCCTATTCAAAAACCTTCAGCAGTTCTCCCTCGATTTCCATATTCCTTGGCCTTACCTTTGACGCCCTCCACGCTCCCTCTACTTGCCCACCCTCATCATTCACTAGTCCTGCATGAACACTTCATATCCTGGTCAACAAAGATGACTCACCATTCCCTATCCAGGCCCTTCTTTGACTTGGAACATCCTCTCCAGCCTCCCCCTGCTCAAAGCCAGTCTACCCCTTCAGGCCCAGTTCAAAAACCACCCTCCAGGACATTCCAGCAACACTCTTCTTCATGTTTTGCCTTATGGTTATAGTATCCCTCCTGCTAGACTTAGGAGCCACCTGAGGGCAGGGGCAGGACACCCTGGCTAGCTTCTCTTCTTGCTAGCTGCCCCTCCCCTGCATTCTTAGATCAGAAGCCATTGCCTTGAAGCCCCATCTTCAGTCCAGAACCCCTTCCCTCAGGGCTGTCCTCATCGGTCAGTGCCTCCCAAGGCCCACCATATGGAAGGAGCCCCAGGATTTGGGGCAGGACGATTTTTTAAGGATGGCCATCAGGAAACCAGCAATCACTGCTGCCAGGCTTCTTGCTCTTAGTTCTGGGACAATGGTTAAACAATCAGTGGCCTTGCTTTGGAGCCAAAGCCCAGGCATCTTGTGGGGGTGGGGACAGTGGTGCCAGAGGCAGCCCCAAGCACGCAGCTGCAGCATGTCTGAGTAGCAAGGGAAGAGGGCGAGCCACATGCCCCTGATCCTAAGAGACTGTGCAGCCAGGCAGAAGGGCAGACCATGAGTCCTCAGGACTGCCAGCTGGGACTCCGCCGCTCCCCGATCCAGATGGTGCCCCTGGGACTCCACTCTGACCTCTCTCTCTGCGAAGGCCAGGCACTTTGCCCCTGGCTACTTTCCCCTAAAGCAATTAGCATTGTTCAGGACTCATCCCACCACCCCCTGCAATCACATAGGCTGGCTGCTTAGCTCGGACCTTTTTGTCTCCTAGGATTATAACTCACCACCTGCCGTACCTGTCCTCCCACATTCTGCCACAGTCTCAAGTCCTTCCTCCATCCATTTACCCAGCTGCCCTGGTGGGAGGCCCAGAGAGGGTCATCTCCCCTGCTAGATTGTGAGCTCCTAGCCAGCAGTGACCATCTCACTTTTGTAGTTATGCTCCCAAACACAGAACCTGGTATGCAGTAGGCACTGACTAAATGTTAGGTGATGGATGGATGGATGGATGGACGGACAGATGGATGGAGCCACAGAGATCCAAGGCCAACAACACACACATTCTGAAGAGTTCATAACAACAATCTCATGGTCTCTCTGCTGCTGGCTGTGTGTGACTATCGCCACAGCACTGCCCAGAGCATGGGGGCGAGGGGCTGCACTATGTGGGAAAGGGAGCTCAGCGTTCCAAGGGCCATAGTTTCAAGAAGCACATGAACAAACTACAGCATGTCTACAATAAGGCAATCAAGCTGATGAGAGATTAGAACATGCCACATGCCAGGGGTTCTCAAGGTACCCCTCAGCTTTCAGCAAACTTTCCCATAGCCCCTATTCAATATGAAAGGAAATGAATTCTAGAATTTACCATGAAGAAGGCCATAAAAAAAATAGATTAACTCATTTTTTCATAAAGAAAACTTTGTTCAGAATATTGGAACTTTTCACCAACAACTACTTTTGGAATATTTCAGTATGGACAATACAGTTATTTGTCAAATATTCCCCCAGTCCCTTTAACAGGGTTTTCATAGCCCCTGGGGATACATGTGCTCCTGGTCGAGAATCCCTACCATAAGTGGATCACTCAACAAGACTAGAGGTGTCCAGCTCACCTTTCTTGGCTTATTGCATATTACTCCCCTTTACATACACTTCATTCCAACCAAACTGGCCCTGAGAAACTCCATCTCCCTTTGGATCATAAGAAGCTTAACCTCCTTATTCCCATGAATAATCTTTTCCTTCGTGAACCAGCTCCCTTAAAAAGTCCATCTGTACAAATATATAAGAACAGGAGTCCTTCTCCAAAATATAATGGTCAAATGATATGAACACGCAATTTTCTTTTTTTTTAATTAAAAAATACTTTATTGCTAAAAAAAAATGCTAACCTTCATCTGAACCTTCAGTGAGTCATAATCTTTTTGCTGGCAAAAAGTCTTGACTTCATGATGATGGCTGCTGACTGATCGAGGTGGTGGGGTGCTGAATGTCTGGGTGGCTGTGGCAATTTCTTGAAATGAGACAACAATGAAGTTTGCCACATCAATTGACCCTTCCTTTCACTTGAACCCTTAAAGGGCATTGTAGGGTTATTAACCTAATTTCAATAGTATTGTTGTGTAGCAGGGAATAGGGAGGCCTGAGGAGAGGGAGAGAAATGAAGGAACTGCTAGTTGATAGAGCAGTCAGAACACACGCAGCATTTATTAATTAAGTTCACCATCTTATATGGGTACATGAACAGGCAATTTTCAAGAGATGAATTGCAAGTCACTAACAATCATTTAAAAAATGTTCCAAATCACTACTAAATAGAGAAATGAAAATCAAAATAATCCTGAAATTCCGCCTTATATCCATCAGATGAGAAGAGTTGACAAAAAGGGGAAATAACAATGGTTGGAGCAGCTGCAGGAGAAGAGGTATACTCATACATTGTTGGTGGAACTGTGAAGTAGTCCAGCCATTTTAGAAAACAATGTGGATCTACACCTAAAAAAAATCACTAAACTGTTCTTACCTTTTGCCCTAGCAATTCCAAACACTACATGCCCCAAAAGATCAAAGAAAGAAGAAAAGGATCCATAGGTATAAAAATATTTCTAATAACTCTTTTTGTGGTGACAAAGAACTGGAAATTAAGAGGTAGGTACCCATAAGTTTCAGAATTGCTGAACAAAGTATGATCTATAAGTGTAATTGAATATTATTGTGTCATTAAGAAATAATGAGGGACAGCTAGGTGGCACAGTGGCTAGAGCTCCAGCCTTGGAGTCAGGAGGATCTGAGTTCAAATCCGGCCTCAGACCCTTGACACTTACTAGCTGTGTGACCCTCGGCAAGTCACTTGAGCCTAATTGCCTCACCAAAAAGCAATAATAATAATAATATTGATAATAACAAAAAGGACAAATTCAAAGATACCTAAGAAGACTAATAATCATAATCATAATAGCTAACACTTATATAGCATTTACCATATGCCAGGCATGATGCCAGGTGCTTTATAAATATGATCTCATTTGGCCCTCATCACAACCCCGGGAGGTAGGTGCTATTATTATCCCCATTTTACAGATGAGGCAACTTACATCAATTAAAGCAGAGTGAGGTGAGCAGAACAATTTTAAGTTGACAAAAGCATCGTAAAGGGCAACAGTGTTGAAATACTCAAGAATTCTATCAGTGCAATGACCAATCACAGGTTCAGAAGACTCAGGATGAAGCCCAGTTCCTCCCTGTTGGCTCGAAAGTGATGGACTCTTAAGTACAGAAGGGGATACAAATTTTCGGGCATCTGGTCTCAGACATTTACTAACTGTGTGACCCTGGACAAGTCACTTAACTCTGTTTGCCTCAGTTTCCTCATCTGTAAAATGAACTGGAGAAGGAAATGGCAACCACTCCGGTATCTTTGCCAAGAAAACCCCAAATGGGGTCACTGAGAGTCAGACACAGCTGAACAACAACTAATTGTGGCAGGTACTATATCAAACACTACATATGGATATTATCTCATTTGATTCTCACAACTCTGGGAGGTAGGTGATATTATTGTCCCAGTTTTATAGCTGAGGAAACTAAAGCAGGCACAAGTTAAGTGACTTGCCCAGGGTCCCAAAGCTAGTAAGTGTCTAAGGCTAGATTTGAATGAATTCAGGTCTTCCTGACTCCAAACCTAGAGCTGTTTGCACTGCGCCACCTAGTGGCCAGTATGTGGGAAATTCACAAATTTATAAGAAATCCTTTTTCTGTCCTTAGTATATGTTTGCATTTGTGGGTGACTATCAGATTCATAATGAGAATTATTTTAAAAAAGAAAAGCCTGTGATTTTACTCTAAGGAAAAGAAGAAGTTGGTTCCTGAGCTAGGGCCCCCAGATACAGTCAGTAAACATTTATTAAGCACCAACTATGTGCCAGGTTTTGTGCTAAGCACAGAAAATTACAAAGAAAGGAAGAAAGAAAAAAACAGTCCCTACCCTCAAGGAGCTCCTAGTATTTGGCTAGATTTGAACTCACAGTATTAGGGATTCATTATTTGGGGCTAATCACTGCCCTTTCTGTGGTCTAGTCCATTTGGGGGGATTAGTGTGATTTTATTGGTGTGGGGAAATTCCACTACTTAAAGAAGATCAGCAACTTATCTGTAATTTATACTCTTACAGAGTGGCCTGAGTCACTAAGAAATTAACTGATTTGTCCATGGTCACAAAGGCCTATGTGTCAGAAACAGGCCTTGAACCCAAGACTTTCTGGTACAAACACTTCAAGATGAATGAGTTTGTCATATCTTCTCTCTGAGAGGAAGAAACCTCGAAACATCAACAGAGCACTGGGAAAAGGAGGGGGAGGGTACTGAAAGTTAGGAAAGGGTACAGCAAGGAAGAGGGGCTTTCACTATTTCACAATTTCATCAACAGCCAACCCTGCATAATCTACTGGTCCAGCTAGTCAATAAGTCAGATGCCCACAATCGAGGGTGTGCTGGTAAATGCTTAACAACCAGCTCTCCAAAAACGTGTGACATACTTTTAAGTTTCATTTCCATTATTAACATTTTCCCTATCACTTTCTTAAGTCTAGACAATCTACAAAATAATAAACCAAGCCTTGATTTGTAGCTACAAAAAACTTCCCAATTTCTAAACTGTAAATTCTCATACTGAAAATTGAACAATCAGTTCTCAAAAGTTGATACAATCTGACTCCAGCACAGCCCTGCCCATAACCCTGTAGAGTCTGGCCCTGTCCTGCTTTCCTCTTGCCAGATGAATCTTTTAAACCGGGAGAGGATGTCATGGGCTAGGCCTGACTTAGGCTTGTCTAGTAGGTCAGGTTTGAGATGGAAGGAAATGAAATATTCATACATCTAATGGCTGACAAAAGAAGGCTTATTTAGCCATAGCAAGAAAAGGATGTTGAAAAAAACAAAAAACAAAAAGCAAAAACAAACAAAAAGAAAAGAATGTTGAGTGAAAGGACAACACTGATTTAGCTGGGTGCAGCTTCCCTGGCTCTTTGTTGTATGGGTTGGTCTATTGACCAGAAGCCAGAAAGAAACCAACTCTTGCCTCCTCACCGGGCTGACTTTTGTGCTTAGTCCACAAAAAAGGTACATCAAAAGCCAGAGCCTTAGTCTTCTGATCCAATTAAGTTTCAAGAGTGGCTTCAATACCTTTTCGTGAAAAATCATCCTAGCCATCTTAGACAGTCTAATACCGTAAGTTCAAATCTAGTTGCTCCTAACACAAGGCACATCTGCTCTTCTCCCAAATAAAGACCATAAGCCCAACACGACAAAGACACAGCACCCTACCTCAGCAATTTGCACAAATGAAGTCACTGACACAGAGAGCCCATAGGGAAGGCCTCAACTGTCTACTGTGTCAGTACATAATTATAGGACAGAAGCCACTGAGTGTCTCAGGGCTCTGTTTAGCCACAGTTACGTTGAATAATAACCCATGAGATAATGTGGATGGATTGTGGTGTGTACAAATGAAAGAAATGCCCACATCGATAAAATCACGAATCCATCGAAGCAGCATCAAGAGAATAATTATCGAGACCAACTGCAGTAGAACGAAGAGATAATGACGGTTTTGGACGCTGGCCTCTAGTCATCTCTTAAGCGAACTGAAAATGTAAGCAAGTCCTGGGCTTTAAAACATGCTTTGTAAGTGCCCACAGCACTAAGTGACAATCACTGCCATCAAAAATTTATTGAACAACTACTGTATACAAGGCCAATGGAAAGAACACTGAGCAGAGACCTAACTGGGACTTAGCCCAAGTATACCGAAATTTAGAGGGCATAAATACTTAACACACACACTCTATCAACAATGTGGAAACAGCTGGGGTTAGCACCTAGTTAAAAAAGAATAAGTAGTTAAAATAGAAAGCTACCAGATGGCATGCATTGCTAATAACACTGAGGAAAGAAGAAGAAAGGAAATCCATCTGTGAGCCACTATGGTAACTAATCCCACCTCTTAATCAACTGAATTTGCCTTGATTACTTGTATTATTTTCAGGTCATCAATTACAAAGTTGATTTGTAAGCACATTTTCTGCTGCCTGACCTGGACACCAAAATTGCTAGTTACAGCTCTGACCTAGGAGACCTGGGTACTCATTCCAGCCCTGCCACTAATTCACTTTGGCAAATAATTTTACCTGGATCTTAGGGTCTTCATCTCTGAAATGAAGGGGCGGAACTCTAACCCTCCATGAGCTAAGATTATGATTTACAAAGGCCCCATACTAGCTGGTGTGTATATATATATATATATAGGCACAAGAAAATGATGAGAAGGATCTAAGACTTTACTTCTCCCCTCCACCAACTCCAAAGGGAAAAGGATACTGGAACCAAAGATGGTAGAGATTGTCCACAGATCAGACTCTCTGCTGGAGAGTCCACACTGATCTGCTGACAACCATGCGTGGTCAAGAGAAGGCTCAGAACAGTAACCCAACTCTGTAATGTCCTTTGATGCCTTTGTTGTGGCCCCCAAAGTGGAAAGGTCCTCAACCCTGCCTTCCTGCATTCCTCTTTTAAACTAATCCCATTGGTCAGTGAAGCTCTGATCTGTAGACAGTATCTACTGTGGGACCCCCAAGACAATGTCCTGTCCCCCTTATCACTGTGCCCACCCCTCAGAAAGGATGAGTAAACAAAGCCTTTAAGTAAACAGAAGCTACCTACACCTGCACTCACTGGTTCCTGAAATTCCACCATCACTAAGTCTCTTCTTTCATTTATTAGGTCTAAAGCTTTGTTCCCCATTAAAATGCAAATCCCCCTGGACAGATGATGATGACGATGATGATGATGACGATGATAATGATGATGATGATGACGATGATGATGATAGCTAACATTTATAGAGTGCTTACTATGTGCCAGGCATTGTACTAAGCCCTTTACAATTATCATCTCATTTGGTCCTCACAACAACCCTGGGAGGTATATTAAAATTATCCCCATTTTACAGATGAAAAACCTGGGGCAAACAGAAGTTAAGTGATTTGCCCAGTGTCACACAGTTAGTAAGTGCCTGAGGCCAAATCTGAACTCAGATCACCCTGACTCCAGGCCAAGTGCTCTATCTACTGCAGCATCCCTTCCAGCCCTAAATCTCTGATCCTAGAAGATCATAGGGTTACAGATTTGGGGTTAGGGGGCACTTTGTGGGTTATCAAGTCCAACTTCTTCAGTTTACATTTAAGGAAACTAAGGCACAAAAAGACAAAGAGACTTGCCCAGGGTCACATTGCTAGCAAGTGTCTGAGGAGGGATTTGAACCCAGCTCTTCCTGACCCCAAGTCCTGTTCCCCATCCACTATGCCAAGCTCCCTCTCAGCGATATGGTTTCACGTTATTCCTTTTCATGCACTGTGTTCTAGCCAAATGAAACTGCTAACTATTCCTCAAACTCAATATTCTATTTCTTACTTCCATACATTTCCACCAGCCATCCCCCATGCCTGGCATGCCCTCCTTCCTCATCACTTCTCAGATTGCTCTTCCTTCAGGGTTTATCTCAAGAACCACTTAATCTATGAAGCCTTCCCTGATCCCCATCCCCCAGTTGTAAGGGTTCTTTTCCTCCTCAAGTTACCTTGGGCAACAGAGGGACTGACCAGTGAGAGCCTAAGCTTTGAGGACAGCATAATAGGCTCCACCTGATGCAATCCCCCGACATGGATGCTTGGTGTCCCACTCTCCGTGTTGGAGCACAAACTAGCATTCTATGACCATTTCCTGTCTGCTTACTATGCATTGAAGAGAAGCCTGCTGGTTGGCTACAGCTGTCAATACAAAAGGCACTAATTGGCCAAATGAATTGCTCTTTTTTTTCTGCTGGAGATCAAGGCAAGACTTGCTGTTTCATGCCCCCAGATGGGGAGAGAGGTAGTGGCAGAGTCAGCAGCCTACAAACCCAGCTTGGGTCACCCATGGCTATGAATAATGATGCTTTTCCTCTTTGTTATTTCCTCCTCTTAGGTGGAGTATCAGACTTATGAACCTTGAAAGGATGGAAGAATGAGCTATCAAAGGTGCAGGAACTAAAGTCCATACCAGAGATTACCAGACACTGGGCATGGGTGGAGCATCCACCCCAAGCATAACCCAAAGAGATACCTGTGAGATCTCGCCCAGCAGTGCATCAGCCAACAACAGAAATGCTGTGTCCTCCAGGCAAGGGAGCAATTCCTCAGTCAGCCATGTCACATTTAGAAGTAAACTGTATGGAGCCGATGCTTTGTACAACCACGCTGAGTTTGAGACCACTTTCCCCAGGCACAGAAATGTAGATGGGAGAGTGTGCCTCAACTGGGAGAAAGACTTTGAACTTCTTCTCTTGCTCTGTCTTCAAAGTAAATATCTCTAAGTAAAAGATAATTGGTTTTTAAATGATAGTGGGAAATTAATAAAAGGTATCAATAATATTTAGGAGGTATTAACTGGTGCTTAATGCTGGAGTGAACAAACCAGAATGGAGCTCGAGATCATAGCTTTATAAAGAATCCTGGAGCCATTACTTCAGTGATCAGCCTGACACTAATAAAGACTTGTCTGAGAGGAGTCATAGAAAGACATTGATAGAAAAGGTATTACTGAGGATATATGTGGTCAGAGAAGAAGGGAAAGAAATTGCTTAGGGAGAATGAGAAACAAAAAGATAAGAGTCCATGTAGTACATGTAAAGAGAGCAGCTACAAGCATAAAAAGGTGCTCATAAGTAGAGGAGATTCTCTATAAAATATTTATGGAGAAACATGAACAAGAGTTGCATAGGATAAGAAGGCAGGGAGGGGTTAGTACCTTTGCTGGAAGAAGGCATAGAAGCCGCCATACTAGACAGGTAATAATACTAACGTTCTCTCGAACTAACATTTGCAGAACACTTTGTCCATAACTACTCTACGAGGAATTTGATGCCAATATTATTCTCTCCACGTCGTTGATAAGAAAACTGAGGGTTAGAGGGGATAAGTGACTTACTGCTGGTCACACAGCAAGAGACAGAGCTGAAACTCAACACCAAATCATCTGATTTTAAGACCAGTGGTATTTTTACTATGCTACCTTTACTATATGAGTGAATCAAATTATCAGCTCCTTTCCTGAAAGCAAATTTGGATAAGGAGTAACAGGTTGGGGGAATAAAGGGGAGGAGAAGTCACTGGATGATGAATATGAGGTACAATACAACTAGATAACCAAAGGAGCCAAGGGGTAAAAAGGGGGAATGGGAGAGGACAGGATGGCAGCCTAGACCAATGCCTACTTTTTAGTCTTCAAGAATGTCAGCCCTGGGTTTGACCTTGAGCCAAAGACTAGGGTGGGGATAAATAACTGTGTGTAATCAACTATGAGAATGAATTATTCTGAATGTTATTCCAGCTTTGTTTCTTCTTTAGGGTGTGTCTCAAAGCAGATTTCTCTTTAGTGGTTTTTCCTCTAATGTGTTTTCACAATAAAAACTTGAAGTTCAAGGTTGACTTGGAACTATAATTGATTCAAAGCAAATAAAATGCAAACTCTGTCACTCAAAGTTAGTCACATATATATACTATAGTCACAGAATCTTGAAATCACCAAATTCAATGAAAAGGCATTTATTTAGTGCCTAATGTATATAAGTCAGGGATAGGGAAACAAAGACAAAAACAAACTATCCTTCCCTTGGAATCATAGAATCTCAAGGTAGTATTTATGGTGTACCTATTTTGTTATTTATTCTGTACATATTTATATGTTTGTCTCTTCCAACAGAATGCAAGTTTCTTAAGTGCAGGGATTGCTTTAGTCTTTGTATCTTCAGCATCTAGTACAGCACCAGGCACATAGTTGTTGTTTGCTGACTTATTGATTGATTGTCAATTGAATCTCGAATCAAGAAATCTCAGAATCCCAGATTTGGAAAGAACCTCAGAGATCATTGGGTCAAACTCGTATCTACCAAAAAATCTCCACTATAATATCCCAAATGGTCATCCTGAAATACTTGAAGACCTCAAATGAGAAGTAACCCTGTAGCTCCTAAGGCAGCCCATTCCACTTTGGGATCATTCTGATTGTTAGGAAGTTTGTTTTTTGTTTTTTCTGACATTAAGTTTAATTAGTTTTCTGAAGTCTGAAATTCAGACAAAGATAACAATGTGAAAACAGCTACAAGCAAAGCCTCAAAAAAAAAGAAAAGAAAAATGCTAATTGAACACAAGTCCAATAAGAATTCCTGGAAGAGTTAAAGAAAGAGATAAGAGTAGTAGGGGGGAAGTTCAGGGTAGGGGGAAATCAAAGTGATGCAAGAAAATCATGAAAAGAAAATTAACAGCTTGGTAAAAGAGGCACAAAAAAAATACTGAAGAAAATAATACTTAAAAAAACAGAACCAGCCAAATGGTAAGGAAGGTGCAAAAAATTCACCAAAGAACTCTTTAAAAAGCAAAACAGGCCAAATGGAAAAGGGATATGTATATTCACTGCAGAAAAGAATCCCTTAAAAAGTAGAATTGGCCAAATGGAAAAAGAGATGCAAAAGCTCATTGAAGAGCTTAAAAATTCCTTAAAAATTATAATTGGGCAAATGGAGGCTAATCACTCCAGGAAGCATCAAGAAACAATAAAACAAAGTCAAAAGAATGAAAAAAATGGAAGAAAATGTGAATTATTTCATCAGGAAAACAACTGACCTAGAAAATAAATTGAGGAGAGATAATTTATGAATTATTGGACTACCTAAAAGCTATGATCAAAAAAGAGCCTAGACATCATATTTCAAGATATTGTAAAGGAAATCTGCCCTGAAATCTTTGATCCAGAGGGCAAAATAGAAAATGAAAGAATCTACCAATAACCTAAAAGAAATCCCAAAATGAAAACTCTCAAGAATATTATAGTCAAATTCCAGAGCTCTGCTAAGGAGAAAATATTGCAAGCAACCAGAAAAAAACCATTCAAATGTTCCGGAGCCACAATCAGGGTCACACAGGATTTTTCAGCTTCCACATTAAAGGAGCAGAAGGCTTGGAATATGATACTCAGAAGACAAAGGAGCTAGAATTATAATCAAAAACAATCTGCCACATTGTACACAATAACAGCCATGTTGTGTGATGACTAATACTGATAAACTTAACCCTTCTCAGCAATACAGGGATCTGAGACATCTCCAAAGGCCTCGTGATGAAAAATGCTATCCACAAAGAAGAAAGAACTATGGAGTCTGAATGCAGATCGAAGCATACTATTTGCTATTTTTTTTTCTTCTGTTGTGTTTTGTTTCCTCTTTCTGGTGGTTCCTCCTATTGGTTCTAATTCTTACTTACAACATCACTAATGTGAAAATATGTTTAATAGGAATGTATATGTATAGCCTATATCAGATTTTGTGCTGTCTTGGGGAGGGAGGTGGTGAGGGAAGGGGAGAAAAAGTTAAAACTTAAAAGCTTATGGAAGTGATTGTTGATAATTCAAAATAAATTAATAAAAAAATTTTAAAAACAACCTACTCAGAAAAAATGAGTATAATTGGGGGGGGGGGGGGAATTGGAAATTTAATAAAATAGAAGACTTTCAAGCATGCTTGATGAAAAGACCAGAGCTGAATAAAAAATTTGACATTCAGATGCAAGACTCAAAAGAAGCATAAACAGGTAAACATGAAAGAGGAATCATAAAAGATTCAATAAAGTTAAACTGTTTATATTCCCATATGAGAAGATGATACATGTAATTCTTAGGAACTTTGTCATTATTGGGGCAGTTAGAAGCAGTTTTACATAGTCAAAGGGTTTGGGTATGAGTCAATTATGTTGGGATGATCTCAGAAAAATGAAGGGGTAAGAAAGAGGGATGCACTGGGAGAAGGGGGAAGGAAAAGATAAAATGGGGAAAATTATATCACATAAAAAAGGTATACAAAGAAAAACTTTTATAGTGGAGAGGGAAACGGGTGGTGGGCAATATTTGAACCTCACTCTCATCAGAATTGGTTCAAAGAAGGAAGAACATATATGTATGTATATATACATACATGTGTATGCATATGTATGTATGTATGCATTCAGTTGGGTATAGAAAGTTATCTTACCCAACAGGGAAATAAGAGGAGAAGGAGATAAGAGAAAGGGAGATGATTATAAAAGGGGGGAAGATTACGGGAGCCACTGGTCAGATACAAAATAGACTTTTGAGAAGGCACAGGGAAAAGAGAGGAAAAAAAACAGAAGAAAATAGGATGGAGGGAAATACACAATTAGAAGTCATAACTGTGAATGTGAACAAGATGAGCTCACCCACAAAACAGAACTGGATAATAGAATGGATTAGAAACCAGAATTCAACAATATGTTGTTTCTAAGAGACATGCTTGAAACAGAAAGACACACAGAGAGTTAAAAAGGGGCTGTAGCAGAATCCATACTTCAGATGAAGTTAAAGACAGGGGTGCCAATCATCATCTCAGACAAAGTAAAAGCAAAAATAGACTCAATTGAAAGAGATAATCAGGAAAAATATATTTTGGTAAAAAGTACCATAGATAGTCAAGTAATATCAAAAAATTTACAGCAAGTTGCTCTGATAAAGACTTCTTTTCTCACATATATAGGGAACTGAATCAAATTTATAAAAATAATAACCATTCTCCAATTGATAAATTGTCAAGGGATATGAACAGGCAGTTTTCAGAAGAAGAAATCAAGGCTGTCTATAATCATATGAAAAATGCTCTAAATCACAATTGATTAGAGAAAGGTAAACTAAAACAACTCAGGCACAACATCACACCTTTCAGAAATGAAAAATGCTGGAAGGGATGAAGAAAACTGAGTACAATAATGAACTGTTGGTGGAGTCATGAACTAGGTCAACCATTCTGGAGAACAATTTGGAACTATGCCCAAAGGGCTATAAAACCCTTTGACCCAGCAATACCACTACTAGGTCTGTATCCCAAACAGAAAGGGAACGGATCTATACAAAAACATCTATAGCA
Source organism: Vombatus ursinus (assembly GCF_900497805.2). NCBI lineage: Eukaryota > Metazoa > Chordata > Mammalia > Diprotodontia > Vombatidae > Vombatus > Vombatus ursinus. The sequence continues at coordinate 1,194,180 of NW_020954618.1, forward strand.
ACTATTTTTGTGGTGGCAAAGATTTAAATTGAAGGGATGCCCGTTAACTGGGGAACGGCTGAACAATCTGTGGTGCATGATTGTGAGGGAGTACTATTGAGCTATAAGAAATGACAAGGGAAATGGTTTTGGAAAACCATGGGAAGACCTATACGAACTGATGCAAAGTGAAGTGAGAAGAACAAAGAGATCACTGTACACAGTAACGGCAATATTGTAATGATGATCAGCCGTGGAGGGTTTAGCTGCTCTGATCAAGACAATGATCCAAGATAATTCCAAAGGATTCATGACAAAAAGTGCTATCCACCACCAGAGAAAGAACTGATGAACTCTGAGTGCAAATTGAAGTCTATTTTTCTCATTTTATTTATTTTTCTTGCTTTTTGGTGATATGATTTACATGGAAATATGTTTTTGCATGATTTCACATGGATGACTGATATATTGCTTTCCTTCTCAAAAATATGAGGGCCAAGAGGGAGTAAGAAAATTTGGAACTCATTTTTTTTAAATTAATGTTAAAAAGAAATAACTTTTTAAAGTGTATAATGGGTAGTTTTTTGAAAGTCATTTGTTAAATATTTGCCAGTACACCACTGTTCAAATCCCATCTCTGACACATACTGGCTTTGAGACCCTGGGTCCATCACTTAATCTCTCAATGCTCAAACATATCTCTAAGATTATAAACTGGGTGTGAAGCAGGCATCAGTCTACCCTGGGAGAGGGAGTTTCCTCACTGGAAAGACTAAAGAAATCACACGGCCAGTCCAAAAATAAATTTAAAAATGTCAACTCATCGATCAATTTTTTATATTTCTTTTGTACTTTTCCCCATGGCTTCTATTCATACTGACACCAACCTTAGGAAAAGCCTCTATAGAACCTTTAGCAGATTGAACTGAAACTCAAAGACATTAAACCTCTGCCTTTTATCCCATCTTTAATAATGCAATGAGAGGACTGGTCAATAAGTGCCCAGTCTTTAGAACACAGATGATATACTCTGCCTGGTATTAACCCACAAGGAGGTTTGCAGAACCTGCTTCTGTAAATGCCCGATGGAGGGCCTACTTCAGAGAATGCTCTGATATCTTCTAAATGCTTCCTGCCCACTTGCCATGCAGTGGTGGGTAGCTTTTTCGTTGGCTACTGAGCCAAAAATGCATGTTCCCCATAATTCAAAAATACTTCTTCCATGACAGTGACCAAAGCAAGAACTGCTGAGACTCCACAGTGGGGAGGGGCTTTGGGCTCTATCTCTCACCTGTGCCCATATGGCCATGAATATAAATCTCTGTCATTCTTCCTTATCTGTTTTATTTCTTCTTTCCCGATCTTAAACAAATGGGTGTCAGAAACGGAAGAGACAAAATGACAACCTTGTGAGCTTTGAAAGGTACAGCAAGAAGAATCCATCTGTCTGTAGCTTCAGAGTCAGAGCCAGCTCTGAAAAGCAGCCTGCTCAGTCCCACAGTGAACTGATCTAGTAGCCAAGATATTTTGCTCTTTAAGTAAGGGAGCAATTCATCCATCAGCTATGCCCCACCCACAAGTGAACCCAGTTCAGGGAATGGTTAGTAGTCACCACCTTAAGACTGAGCCCAGTCTCCCCAAGGTGGAGGAAAAGGGCTGGGCCCCAGCATCAGAGATTTCTGTACTTCCATTCTTCCTGTATCTTCTCAGGAAATAACCGTTTATGATAGCTAATTGATGTTAATTGGTAAACCAATACTAAAGAGAGATGAACAGATCAATTGATTTTAACTTGGTTACTTCATTGAATGCTATTGGGAGGGTAACTTGGTTTAACTTGATTAACTTGGTTGAATGACATTGGAGAGTAATAATGAGCCTTAGATCACTCAGAAGTGATAGTTCGAGAAAAACAACCCCTTACAGTTACCCCTAAAATACTGGAGGGAGATTTAGTAGCTAATTACTCGGATTAAACTTAAAAGTGTATCATGGGCAAAGAAAAAATATATTTAGAGAGCCAGTTGTTAAACACTTGTCAGCACATCACTACTCATCTCCCACCTCAGACACACACTGGCCAGTCCAAGCGTGAGTTGAGAGGGTGAGCCCAGAGCCTATTTGCTACCCTATAAACACTGTCATATGATCTCTCTTTCATCAGGAAGCACAGGCTTCCTTAATCATCATGAAATACTCCCTCAGGGAACCCAGTTTTTCAGCAGGTGCCTGGATTATTTCAACAAGCTCCTAATTGGTCTCCTCACCTCAAGCCTCTCTCTTCTCCAATCTGTTCTCCATCCAGCTGCCAAATAGTCCAAAAGCCCAAGCCTGGCAATGTCCTCCCCCTCCTCCACCCCACTCATCTGTTTGGCCCTTGAAGCCCATCACAATATGGTGACGGCCAGCCTCCAGCCCAACTCATCCATCAGCTGTTCCCCTTAGGTCACCTTCCACTTTCCTTCTCCCACCCTTCTCACAAGCAATGTTTTCTCTCTCTCCCTTCACTTCTGTCTCTTGGAATTGCCAGCTTCCTTCAAAAGGCCCTTCCTGACCCCTGTTCAAGTTGTTAGTTCTCTTCCCAGAAAGCAATGACTTTGCACTCATTTTGTATTTGAGACAGTATGGAATTGTGAATAGAGAGCTGACTTCAGATTCAGGAAGACCTGGGATCAAGTCCCATCCTGACTGACATATACTGGCTCTGGGACCCAGGGTAAGTCCTCCAGTCTCTTAGTACCTCAGGCAACACTCTAAGATTACAAATTGCAAAACAGGTGGCATTTTGCATTGATAAAGGGAGGGCCCCATATCAGTGAAAACACAAGGCCATTCCAAGGCAAAATAGTTTTCACATACTCATCCTTGTACAAGCCTTCAAGTGCAAACCTTTCAGTTTTATAGATGACATGACCAAGACTCAGAAAAGAAGAGGTGTCAAAGGTCACAGAGCTTCCCCTAATACAGGGGTTCTCAACCTTTGGTGCACCATGGACCCCTTTGGCAGCCTAGTGAAACCCTATGGATACCTTCTCAGAATGTTTTTAAATGCATAAAATTAATAAGAAAACCAATTGTATTGAAATTTGTTGTTATTCAGTCACGTCTGACTCTTTGTGACCCCATTTTGGGGTTTTCTTGGTAAAGATCCTGGAGTGGTTTGCCATTTCCTTCTCCAGCTCATTTGACAGATGAGGAAACTGAGGCCAACAGGATTAAATGACTAGCCCAGGGTCACACAGCTAGTGACTGAGGCCAGATTTGAACTCACTATGAGTCTTCCTAAGTCCAGGCCCAATGCTCTATCCACTGTGCCACCTACCTGCCCTTGTATATATGTATGTATGTATGTATTTCGTAAAATTCACAGACTCCAGGCAAAGACCCCCTACTCTAGTCAAACACTTTCTCTGAGGGAGGTGGATATTTCTGTCTTTGCATCCTCAGTTCCTAGTACATGTGATAGAATACAATGAATATTTATTAAGCTTCTACTATGTGCAGGCCCAATGCTAAGTCATGGGGACACAAACAAGAAAAATAAAGACAATCCCTGTCCTCAAGGAGCTTACAGTCTAACAGGGGAAGGCAATACACTAAAGGAAGCTGAGAAGGGGGGATGGCAGAAGGTAGGCTGGTGCGGAAGTGACGAAGGAAAAGTCAAGCAGAACAGTTGTGGCAAATGCAGAGCTGGTCGCCATTTTCCCCTATGGAGGAAGGGGGTGGGAGGAGTTTTTCACTCCGCCCTCTAGATCTCCCATCAGAAGGAGAGGCAGCTGAGGATGCGAAGGAGGTGGTGAGCAGCAAAGCTGAAGCAGTCGCCATGATGCTGAGTTTCCTGGCCTTGAGTTTCTCTGATGATAAGTTTATCCCGGGCAGGGTATGATGAAGATGATGATGGAGAGCACAATGATGCCAGTAGGTGCTTTATAAACATTTGTTGAATTGAATTGAATTAAGAGTCTCTATACGACTCAAAAACAATAGACAAAAATCTGATTTCAGAGTGAGGGGTCACCCAGCTGCTCTGGCAACTGGGCCTGGTTCTTCGGCCCTGCCTCACTAATAAGCCCCATTGCGCCACGCCTCCCTCCATATTTAGCACAGGGCCCGGCTGGCTGCCTAATAAACACCCACTGACCACAGAGAAGCAGCACAGCCCTGCCCTGCCCCATGACATTCCCAAAGCAGCCACTGCTAAATAGCCTCCTCTGAAGTAGCAACAGAACTTAGAGATAGGAAGGCAGATGAACCTTAACATTTTCCCAAGGCCCCTCTGTTGACGAAAAAGAAAAACAATAATAATAGCATCTAGAATGTATGTAGCACTTTAAGGTTTGCAAAGTGCTCTACAAATGTCATGTCCCTTGATCCTCACAACAACCTTGGGATTTAGGGTGCTATTATTATCCCCATTTTACAGATGAGGAAACTGAGGCAGACAGAGGTTAAGTGACTTGCCCAAAGTCACAGAGCTGGTTAGTGTCTGAGGTCACATTTGAACCCAGATCTTCCTAACTCTGGATCCAGCACTTTATCAGCTGTACAGCCTAACAGTGGGTATTTCAAGAAAGGAACCCCTGGGGGCAGCTAGGTGGTGCAGCGGATAGAGCACCGGCCCTGGATTCAAGAGGACCCGAGTTCAAATCTGGCCTCAGACACATAACACTTACTAGCTATGTGACCCTGGGCAAGTCACTTAACCCCATTGCCTAGCCAAAAAAAAAAAAAAAAAGAAAGGCACCCCTGTTCCTTCATTGTCTTCAGTGCCTGATTAAGGAGGAAGGATCAGTGAACTGTGGGGAAAGGAAGAGGAGACTGCTTGTTTAAATCTGGAAACAAAGCTTTAGAGTTGGGATGGCCCTTAGAAGTCATCTAGCCCAATTCCCTTATTTGACAGAAGTGGAAACTGAGGTCGAGAGAATGGAAGTGGCTTGTCCACAGATACATAGATGGTAAGTGGCAGAAGCAGAATTCAAACCCAGTTCTTTTAACTACCAATTCAGCGCTCTTTTCATTTACTGGGATGTATTTTTGCCAAGCTTGGAGATCATTTGAAATATACAGTGACATTATATAGTGATATAAGGTGATCAGTCAATATTATTAAGTGCCTACTATGTGCCCATGGCCCAGCAGGAGGTGCTTCCCTCGGAGAAGAAGCACCACCCCTAAGAGAAGCCACGGCGAAGGTTTTGCAGCTGACAGGACAAGGAAAACTGAAGCGCACACCAATATGCCCTGGATTTCTAAGAGATTCAGACCTTTTGTTGTGCAGTCAGCTCAGCTGAGAGATGAAAGTGAAACATCTGTTCAGCAGTCCTACAAAGGACCTTGACCTTCCAGGAGAGTACGATAGAAGTACAAGTGTATTGTTCGATGCTTTGAGTATTTGTTAGCGCACACGCAAGAGTATTTTGTGTTTTAAGCATTTCTTTTGTGGGGGAGGAAATAAATAGCAACCCTATACCTGATATCTGCCGCTAGGTGGCGCCATAGTGCATAGAGCACACAGCCTGGAGTCAGGAAGACTCATCTTCCTGAGCTCAAATCTGACCTCAGACATTTACTAGCTGTGTGACCCTGAGCAAGTCACTTAACTCTGTTTGCCTCAGTTTCCTCATCTGTAAAATGAGTTGGAAAAGGAGATGGCAAACCACTCCAGTGTCTCTGCCAAGAAAACCCCAAATGGAGTCATGAAGAATCAGACATAACTGAATAACAACCTGAAATCTACTTTAACTCTTCTAAAAAGGACCCTACCTCATTAATCTCTTTTAGGGAAGACTTTAGCTGTAATCTACATGTAAGCTTTCTATAAGGGATTTGCCCCCTAGAGGAAAAAAATCCTGACATCTTTCTTTGGGATTGGGTCCCCCCAGGACAGAACCTGGTCCATGCAAATACATAGTTGAAACTCCTTTTGGAAGGGGGTGGGGATGATGCCTGCACCATAGGTAACATCAACATTATTATCAAACGTAGATTCAAATCTATGACAAGTGAACAAGTCCCAACTTTTGACAGCACTGTTCCTTTAAGAAGAAGGAAGTGGTATCACTGGCATTCACAAAAAATACAGTAAAAGAATGCTAGGCTTGAGTGTGAGTTGAAGAGATCAGAGGGTCATTCTGCTGGCAGCCCTGCTCTCAACCTGATTTGACTTTCCTCTCCTCTGGTTTGACCTTGCCTTATGAGGAAGACTGCATCCTGACCAGACTAGGTGATGGATTGGTGAGTCCTTGCACAGAACCACCATATCATCAGAAGTCTCAGCCATGCTGCTCATTGCCTCCCAGCTCACTCTCTGGTCTGCCCCACCTATACACCGGCTTCCTCGCCCCCTCACAAGTACTCTCTTCCCCTCTACTTTCCACCTCTCCTTTATGTGTTGTCTTTCTCCCATTAGGACATAAGCCCATTGAGTGTAGAGACTCTTTTGTTTTCTTGTTTTTGTGTCTTGTGCTTAGCATGGTGCCTGGCACATAGTAAATACTTAATAAGTGCTCTGTCTAGCAAAAAATCTACTTTCTCACCATCACAGCAAAATGAGCCGGAGAAGGAGATTGCAAACCACTCTAGTATCTTTGCCCAGAAAACCCCAAATGGGGGCATGAAGAGTTGGACATGACTGAAAAATGACTGAATAAATAACAATGAAAGTCTCCAAACTTGTTAGGGTATGGAGCTGCGACTAGAACTTGGGTTTCCTAAATGCCAGCCCAATGCTCTTCCCTCTACACCATAACTCCATCTCTGACAAAGGGTCATCAGCCTCACCAGGAAGCTGAACCACTGGACTGTTCTTAAAGCTAAAAAATACTTGCGGGATTGGGTCCATGATTAGCCTCTCTGTCTTCCACCAGTCTGTCCTAGATCTGCTCTCTGGAGAAAGACGGGACATGTCTGCACCCTCATATAGAGGATGTTTCTTGACGTGTGTCTCCCTCTGAGGGATCCCTGTCCCTTATTGATGGTTGACATCTGGGCTAGCCAGGATTTGGGTGGATTTAGGGAAAGGAATAATGAATTAATGTATAATTTATGTTCCTAATTTAGGAGACTTGAAGGAAAGAAGTCTGAGGTTTGCTGTGGAGAAAATGATGAGAATTGTCAGCTTAGATGTTCTCTTCAGAGAGCCCTAGACCTTTGAGTGTCTTCTCACTTCAACTACACAAAGTCAAGATTGGATTGGGTACCACCATGGTAAAGGGAAGGAGCTTTGGATTTGGAGTCTAAGGACCTGGGTTGGAATCTCAGTTCCTTTGGCTACTGTGTGACATTAACCATGTTATTCTCTCTCTCTCTCTCTCTCTCTCTCTCTCTCTCTCTCTCTCTCTCTCTCTCTCTCTCTCTCTCTCTCTCTCTCTCTCTCTCTCTCTCTCTCTCTCTCTCTCT
>NW_020954618.1:1201956-1276949 GCF_900497805.2 Vombatus ursinus
TCAAGTCTCTCCTGACTCCAAGGAAGATACACCTTTCACTGTGCCTCTCAAAATAGTTTGCTACCTGTATTTCATGCAAATGTTGAGCTAGAAGAGACTAGGGACCACAGTGACCATCCGGGGGATAGAACACTAGACTTAGAGTCAAGTGACCTAGGTTTAATTCTCACCTCTGATCATTTCTGTTAGTGCCATGAACTAACTAGCTGGGTGACCAGGGAAGGCATAGGGTGGAGTTGGGCCAAGGAGAAACTCACCTGAGAGTTGGGAAAACCTTGGTATCCCACCTTGGTTGGACATCAGTCATCACCTTCATTGTACCCAGATGACTTTCTCAAAGGCTTTATCTCTAAGATAGGGTATGGTCACACCAGGGGAGAGACATCCTCTTCCCCAAGCTGTACCCCCCAGAGAAGAACCAGTACCCTCACACCTCCCTCTCCAATCTTCAGAGGAAGCAGAAGGCAGGGGGCAAGGAAAAGGCATAGTGGTAGTCATTGTTCCAGACCATGGCATGCAGCAAGAACACATTGCAATGTAGTGAGGCTACCAACCCCTGGGGGAAAGGTGCAATGACCACAGGACCATGAGCAGTGATAGCTGGGGTTTGAATACCCCATGGTTGTGAGTGGGCAAAGCATGAGACCGGCAGAAAGTCATAAAACATCTGAGGGAGTGGGAACCCTGGGAAAGTGCTCTCATTGCCCTGCCCTAGTTACTCCTCTGGACCCTACATCACTTTACCTCTCTTCCTCAGCTTCCTCACCTATAAAATGGGGATAATAATACTTGCGCTATCTCATGGAGCTGTTCTGAAGATGGACCTTGGAGCTCTTCTCACCACCACAGGCCAACTCAAGTCCTCAAAAATAAGACTACATCCAGCACAGGCCAGATTTAGCACAGCCTATAACCCAGGTGTTTGTCCTGCCCCAGCATGAGGGTATTTAACGGAGCTTCCCCTGTGTTTGTTTTCCATGTCCTTGTTTAAGAGAAAAAACAAAAATGGACACATGGGAGAGAGAGAAGAGATATAGCTAATGTTCAAACCCTGATCCTTAAAAAGCCCATGAAAACTATGGGGAAAGCCAATTCAACTCAAGAGCGGAGTGATTCTCTGTACCAGCAGAGAGCCAGGGCCAGCAATACCAACTGCTCACAAATCCTTGCAGGTGCTCCAAGACCATCAGCTGGGTCAGTGAGTGCCCCCGATACCCTAGACATTGTCTCTAGCCCTGCAGAGGCCTCTTGCTTGATGTCTCCTGTGGCTGGTGAATCGTCACTCCATTAGTCTGCAAGGCTGTGCGTGACCCATGAATTTGATGGGCACTGTGTCTGGATGACCATTTATGAATCGTTTTCAGAGGCTGCGTGGGCACCACCAGAGTGAATTGCAGGAATGGGGAGATGACCTGGATAACCCTAATGAGAACCACAGGCTTGCTTTAGCCTAAATGATTCAAACAATGACCCCCATCCTCCCCTTTCATTGGCTAATGTAGTTTGGTCCATGAGTGCCACTTAAAATTAATGCCGATCCTGAATTCTGAGCAATTACTTAACCACAGTGTGCTACATATTGGGCCTTATACTTTGCCTACTTTTGTCAACAGGCCATTAGCATTCATCTCATCCTATGCCTCCCCTTAAGATCATTTTCTAGGACTTCCTAGACATATAGCTAAGAAGAGCTCCCATGTCCCAGAACGTGAGCCTTCTGGGTATGGTGTACACTTCAGAATGGCAGCATTCATTTCAATTCAGCAAATACTGATTACAGGCTTACTATGTGGCAGGCACTGTGATAGATGTTGGAGATGTCTTTTTCAGTTGGGTCCGACTCTCTGTGACCCTATTTGGGGTTTTCCTGGCAAAGATACTGGAGTGATTTGCCATTTCCTTTTCCAGCTTATTTTACAGATGAGAAAACTAAGGCAAACAAGGTTAAGTGACTTGTCCAGGGTCACACAGCTAGTAAGTATCTGAGGTAGGAGTTGAACTCAGTTCTTCCTGAATCTAGGGTCCAGTGCACCACTTAGCTGCTCCAGATGTTGGGAATAAAAAAAAAAATAAACAGTTCCTGCCCTCAAAGAGCTCACATTTTAATGGACAGATAATACATACATACAAGTAATTAAGCATAAAGTATATACAAAGCAATTTCAAGAAGAAAATAAGTGTGATACGTGGATGGAAAAAGAATGACAAAAGTAGGAGGTGGTACCTAAGATGTGTGTTGAAAGAAGCTAGGGGTCCCAGGAGGCATAAGTAAAGAAGAAGTGAATTCCAGACAAGGGTGACTATGTGTACAAAAACACAAAAGTGGGAGATAGAATGCAGTATACAGGGAATGGCCCAGCAGACCAGTTTGGTTAGAATGAAGAATGCATGCAATGAGGATGGAAAGATAGGGAGGAGCCAGACTGTGGACAGTCTTCAATGCCAGGCTTTAGAATTTGTCTCTTATCCTCGAGGCAATAGGGAGCCCCTGAATTTCTCCAGCAGGTGAATGACACGGTCACACACGTAGTTAAGGGATATCAATATGACAGCTGTGTGGAAGCTGGATTGGAGATGAAAGAGGCCAACCAGAAACAGATGCAGTAGTTCAGGCTAGAGATGATGAGGGCTTGAACGAGGGGAAGGGTGGGAGAGTGAAGAGAAGGGGACATTACAAGAAGTGTTGTGGAGGTAGGATCGACAATACTCAGCGGTAAAAGAAAAATCTCGCTGAGTGATGACTCAGAAATATGATTCAGTCTGAGTCCTATTGTACAAAGCTGGTTGTGCAGAAATTAACTATAGAGAAATAAGTCCATATCCTGAGTTACATAATTCTTCACAGGGGTTCCAGGGTTTCTATAATTAGGATGACACAGGTCTAATGATTGGTTAGTAATGCCAATGTTGTAGCAAGTCATGAAATGTCTTAACAGCCAACCACTCAGTTCCTAAAGCGATAATTAACAGTATAATCTCCTGACTCAAGCGGACCTCAGGTGACAGAGACTTACGGAAGCTCAGTGGACTTCAAACCCTTCAATAACTGCTTGTCTGGGTACTAAGCTTCTTTCAACCACTTAGATGACCCACAGAAACTTCTCCCCCTGTTTTTATTCTTCAGGCAAGCCAATAAGGTCATTTAAGATAGCAGTCAGCGATGTCATTAAAATTATGCTGCAAATAATGAAATACATTTCCTTCTCACTAGAGGTGGGGGACTACAGGTGTGGAATGTTGTAATCACTGCCAGACACAATAACCCTGTTGATTTTGCTTAATTGTTTTTTAGATACAAGAAAGAGTTCTGTGAGACAGGAAGTCTATATAAGGAAATGGACTGTGATGTAAAAAGGTATCACTAAATTTTTAAAAGTAAAATTATTTTAAAATATGCTTTAATCTAACAAACCCAACAAACATTTGTTAGTGCCTCCTACATGCCAGCTGCTGTGATTGACGCTGGAGATAGGAAGACAAAAATGTAATGGTCCCTGCCCTCAAAAAGCTAACATGGTGGGGGGTGGAAGGGGGAGAGAATACAATGGGTACACAAATAAATAAATACAAGGAGATACTAAGCAACTTCCAAAGAGAATATCAATAAATTGGGGGGAGGAGGGATCAGGAGAGGCCTCATATAGGAAACAGCACCTGATTTGTGCTTTGAAGAAGGCTAAAGATTCTATGAGGCAAAGGTAAGGAAGGAATACGTTCCAGGCATGGGAGCAGAAGGCACTTATACAATGGCATGGAAGCCAGAAAAAGAATATTTAGAGAAGAGCTAATAAGCCAGTTTGTCTAAAACAGAGAATAGAGGAAAATAATATGAAAGAAGACTGAAAAGGAGGTGCCACCCCACCCCATGATAGAGGCTTTTAAATGCTAGGTCATGAGTGTGCTGAAGGTCAACTCTTGGTGCCACAGAAAGTTTAGACTCAGCCCTGGCGCCCGATCTAGGGCCCTATCCATAAGACTTCTCTTGGAAGAAAAGGGAAGGAGTACAAATGCAGGAACGCCCTAGAAACCACCCTCTCTGTAGGCGACAGCCGTGCCAGCTTAGATCACAGACAGCTGGATCTGACTATGTGTTCTGTACCTACTCCAGGCATGTCAGATCCAGTAAGTCTGGACAAGGCTCAGTGGTCACAGAACCTACCAAGATGGCGGATATGACAATCATCAAAATTCTGGTCTCTGTGGCGTATAGCTGCCCAGCGGTTGCACTGGTCTGGAAGGTAAGAGAGGTTGAAACATTAGCACCCAGTGTTCTAATGACGGCTGAGCTAACAATCCATCTGAAGATGTTTCAAGGTGATGGTCGGTGTGGACAGCGACAGGGTACTGAACTCCTTCCACCTGGTGGCGCTAGGCCTCAAATGTAGCGTTTACCATGAAAAGGTCCTAGGATCACAGCTTTATCAACCCTCTCAAGGCACAGAGAGATTAGGTGACTAAATTAGATAATTAGATTAGGTAATTAGAGATTAGGCAGGATTTGCACCCACTTTTCCTGATTCCAGGTCCAGCACTATATTCACATTGCCTGAACACAACACTAGTCTTCCTCTAGAATCTTTTTGTTCACTTGTTTTGCCTTTGTGGTTTCAATGGCATAGGAACCTCCAAGTCTGGAAAGTCCCTCCACCAATACAGATCAGGATACTCAGAGGTGAAGTAACTTGCTCAGAGTCACAAGCCAATAAATGTCCGAAGCAGAGTTCGAACCCAGGTCTTCTTTGTTCTGACCACTATGCCCCACTGCCTCTCAATCCTTCCATAGGGGTGTGTGGATTGTTCACTTCCTTTTTCCTGCTAGGGTCAAATTATAGAGATATGAGCTTGGGGAAGGGGAGCCCCGTCTGCAAGAGGACAGAAACCACCAACATAACGAACACCTCTGTCTCTACTGTGACATGCTCATGAGGGTCCAGAGAGACAAAGACAGAAGTCAAGGTAAAATGTCACTGGAGCTCACTAATGGTGTCCTCTATCTCTGCCTTTATCCAAGCCATTGATAAAAAGACCCAACAGCACAGAACCAGGCATAGATTCCTCGAGCTTTCCACCAAAGACATCCTTCCAAGTTGACACTGAACCATTAGTGACCATTCTTTAAGTCCAGACATTCAACAAGCTTTGTATCAATCTAACTGTTCTCTCCTCTAGCCCATGCCTTTTTATTCATTCCACAAGAAGAGCATGAGAGACATACACTGTATCTATAGAATTCTCCTCATCTAACAGTTTAGTTGCCCTGTCAAAATAGGAAATGTGGTTCCTCTGGCATGACATGTTTTTGATGAAGCCATTTGGGCTCTTTGGGAGTCACTACTTCCTTTTCTAGATGTCTTCTCACCATCTCCTTAATAATCAGTTCTAGAATTTTCCCAGGAATCAATGTCAGGTTCATTGGTCTATAGTTTATTGACTTTGCTTCTGTTTATTAAAAATGTGACTGCAGGGGCAGCTAGGTGGTGCAGTGGGTAGAGTACTGGTGCTGGAGTCAGGATGACTTGAGTTCTAATCCAGCCTCAGACACTTGACACTTACTAGCTGTGTGACCATGGGCAAGTCACTTAACCCCATTGCCTAGCAAAAAGAAAAAAAAATGTGACTGCAATTTGCTCCCATTTGCAATATTATGGCACCTCATGTTTTCCAAGGTCATTCAAAGTTGCTAACAGTGACTCAGTGCTCACAATGCCAGTCCTTTCAGTACCCAAGAATGCAGGTCACTTGAGCCTGGTGACTTGAATTTATTAAGGGCTACTAGAAGGAAATAGCAAACTAGTCCAGCATCTTTGCAAAGAAAATCTCAAATGGGGTGACAAAGAGTCATACACAACCAAAAGTAACTCAACAACAACCATAACAACAGTAAGTAGATGCTCAATGACTACTCCATTCTTCTTGGGTAACTCCATATTAGTCATCAGGAAGTTAGGTGGTCCAGTGGATAGAATGCTAGTCCTGGAGTCAGAAAACATGAGTTCAAGTCCTGATTCAGATGCTTAATAGCTATTTGGCCCTGGCAATTCACTTAACCTCTCTCAGCCTCAGTTTTCTCATCTATAAAATGGGGACAATCATAGCACTTACCTCACAGAGTTGTTGTGAGGGTCAAATGAGATAATATATGTAAAGTGCTTTGCAAACTTTAAACCACTATATAAATGCTAGTCATTGCTCATTTTTGTTCTGCCCTTTCCAGTCCAAATGACTCTTGGCAAAAAAAAAAAAAAAGCAAAGTAAGAATTGAGCATCTTTACCTTCTCTGTTATCTGTGATCACCACATCTACCCCGAGCAGAGATCTGATACGTTCTTTTATTCTGCTCTTGCCCATAAGTTAGTCTTAATAACCTTTCCCATTGTTCTCTTTCCTTCCCAGCCTCGGCTCATTCTAAGCTTTAGCAACTGACACTATTTTCACACTTCTATGCTCATCCTCTGTCACCCACCCTTGCTTCCATCTTCTGTCCATACCTTTTAAAAATCTAAGTTGGTCACTGAGTTCCCTATGCATCCACATCAGACTTTTCTAACAACTCCTATTTTTCTTCATCATTAGGCTCGCCTGCCTCTTTGTCTTTGTCCTGAAAGTCTCCCATCTCTCCTCTGCTGCATTCCCCAGTAGAACTTCCATCCACTGCTCCTAGTTTTGCCACTGGGGATGACAATGGTAAGAAGAACAGCAGCAGCCTCAGCAGCAGCCTTTATATGGTGCTGTGAGGTTTGCTAAGCACTTTGTTGTGTTGTTGTTGAGACATTTTCAGCCCAACTCCTCATGACCCCCTTTGGCAAAAAACAAAACAAAACTGGAGCAGTTTGTCATTTCCTTCTTCAGTTCATCTTACAGATGAGGAACTGAGGCAAACAGGACTTTGCCCAGGGTCACACAGCTAGTAAGTGTGTGAGGCCAGATCTGAACTTAGGTCTTCCTGATTTCAAGATTTATACTCTATCCATTGTGCCGTTTCGCTGCCTCAACCTCTTGTTAAGCATAATGAGTCCAACCCTTCTACTGGAGACAACACTTCACATCTTTGGAAAGAGCTATCGTGCTCCCTAAGTCTCATCTAAGGCAAACATCTCAGTCCCTCCAACCAACCCTTATATGGTCCCCAGTTGCCTCACTATCCTGGTGGCTCTCCTTTCAACCCTTCTCTAGTTTGTCAATGTTTTTCCTAAAATGTGGACCTCAAAGCTTTCCTGGATCATGGATACTTCTTCTGCAATCTGGGTCAACTCTAGCTGGAGCACAGCTTCTGTTTCCCATAGCTCTATGGTAAGTAATGAACCAAAGGTAGAGTTTTGCATTTTGGTTGGGAGATAAGATTTTCCCATCTCCAAATGGAACAAAGAGGTGGTTGGGGTTTGGTTGGGGTTTGGTCAGTACATGCCAAGGATTAATGAGTAGGATTAACAAACTCAGAGGAAGCAAACACACCAAAAGGAAAAAAGGACTGGTGAAAAATACCACCCAAGTAAGTAATCAAGAGACATTCTGAGAACAGATGGATGGATGGATGGGTGGGTGGATGATGACGATCATCATGATGATGAAGACAACAATGACGATGACAACAATAACTTCATCAGTGTGGGGAACTTGGGAGACAGCATAGGTTAGTGGAAAGAGTAATGAATTTGGAATCTAAAGAGTTAATTCTGGCTCTACCTCTTGCTACCTGTGTGACTTGAGCAAGTCACTTAATCTCTCTGGACTTCAATTTCCTCAACTGTAAAAATGAGTTGGACTAGATAACCTCAAAGGTCCCTTCCACCTAGAAATCTATGATTCTATAAACCTCTCTGGCCTCAGTATCCTCATATGTAAAATGAGAAGGTTGGGCTCAATGATTTCCATGGGATGCCTTTCCACTCTAAATTGATGATGCTATGACTGTCAACTACCTCTCCCAACTGTCTGCAATTTCCAGTCTTAGAGAACTGCCTAGATCACTAAAGGTCAAGTGACTTCCCTGGGATTACGTGATCAGTATATGTCAAATATATAGCTCTTCCCGACACCAATGCCAGGGCCCTCTCCACTCAGTCACACTGCCTCATAGCAGCAGCACCTATATAACAACAACCATCACCACAGCTATTTATATGACACTTTAAAGTTTGCAAAAGCTTTACATTATCTCAAGATATGTAGGCATAATGTCAGCCCACATTTACATAACCCTTTAAGGTTTGCAAAGTATTAGACTGTAGTATAATCTCATGTGTTCCTAACAACCCTGTGAGCAAAATACTATATTTATCCCCATTTTACAGATGAAAAAACTAAGACTCAGAGAAGTGAAATATCTTGCCCATGGACACAACACTAAGAAGAGTCTAAGAAAGGATTTGAACCCAGATCTTCCTGATTCAAAGTCCTGGGGGCTCTAACCACAGTACAATACTGCCTCTCATTTCTAACTTTTCAAAGCCCTTCCACACTGATTAATGCACGTGAACCTCACAATAATTATGTGAAGTAAGTAGAGTAAGTTTCATAGATAATAGTACCAGAATGCAACTCCATTTCCTGGATGAGAAAACTAAGTCTGAGCATGAAAAAGTAACTTGCTGAAGTTCACACAGAAAGGCTATTGTTCCCAACATCAAGTTAAAAGGCTTGAAGAAAATATTCTCCCACCAAAGTGGAACACTAATGCATTGTTGGTGGAGTTGTGAAATGATCCAACCATTTTGGAGAGCAATTTGGAACTATACCCAAAGGGCTATAAAAATGTGCATACCCTTTGACCCAGCAATAGCACTTCTAGGGCTATATCCCAAAGAGATCACACAAATGGGAAAAGGACCTACATGTACAAAAATATTCATAGCAGCTCTTTTTGTGGTGGCAAAGAAGTGGAAATTGAGAGGATGCCCATCAATTGGGGAATGGCTGAGCAAGTTGTGGTATATGAAGGTGATGGAATACTATTGTGCTATAAGAAATGATGAACAGGCTGACTTCAGAAAAACCTGGAAAGACTTGTATGGTCTGATGCTGAGTAAAGTGAGCAGAACCAAGAGAATGTTGTACACAGTAACAGCCGCGTTGTGTGATGACTAATATTGATAAACTTAACTCTTGCTGGAAATACAAGGATCTAAGACATCTCCAAAGGCCTTGTGATGGAAAATGCTATCCACACCCAAAGAAAGAACTATGGAAGCCGAATTGTTATTTTTTTTTTCTTCCATTGAGTTTTGTTTCCTCTTTCTGATGGTTCCTCCTATTGGTTTTAATTTCTACTTACAACATCACTAATGTGAAAATATGTTTAATATGAATGTAAATGTATAACCTATATCAGATTGTGTGCCATCTTGGGGAGGGTGGTGGGGAGGAAGGGGAAGAAAAATTTTAAACTCAACAGCATATGGAAGTGAATATTGATAAATCAAAATAAATAAATAAATAAATAGGAAAAAAAAAGAAAATATTCTCCCACCAAATAGGACACAATGTGAACTAAAGGGGATTTTTACAAGTTTTTAGAATAGATTGGGTATGAGAGAGAGATAGAAAGCTGATCAAAGCTAGGATTGAACTCATATCCTCTAATTGCAGATCTTGTGTCCTTTGGTATGACAACCACGATCCATTAAAGGAGGACATTAAGGTCCAAAGATGTTTAGAGACTTACCTAACTTCATGCAGATAGTTAGTCCTTATATTTCTATAACTGCCCAATTGGTTCAAGCTGCACATGCACGCACGTGCGCGCACGCACACACACACACACACACACATACATCTTTTTAACATTAACGTCCTCCCAAAGATGCAATACAGCTGCAAATCATAAAACACCACATATAAAACACCAAAATTTAGGTGACTCACAGCACACTGCAGAGACCTGTATATGGTGGGCATAAGTAGGCTACAACCAGTCACCAATGATGACTTGTGTACAAGAAGTGATTTAAAAGGAGAGATCACCAAGAAGATGCCCCATAGAAGAGGTGGGTAGTGAGAACCATGGATGACTGATGGACAGCCTAGGTGCTGCCCTCATTCTGTAAAATGCTGAAAGGTCTCCCTCACATCTAAGCCCTTCCTGTGAAGCCCTTCCTGGAAGACTGATGAGGAAATAATAGCAAGAGGATAACGGACGCATCCAAAGAGAGGGAGAATGCTAGGGCAGTTAGCCAAGCCAATGGCCACTACTAACCAAGGGGATCAGGATAGGTTTCCTAGATGAGGTAGCATTTGACTTGCCTCAGTAGAATGAAAGCTCCTTAAGAGCAGGGATTGTTTTATCTTTTGTAATTGCATCCCCAGCACCCAATACAATTATCTGGCATTATTAGTTAATTAGTTGGTTGGGCTTTAAAGGACGGATAGCAATTCAACAATTGGAGAGCAGAGGAAAAGGAATTCCAGGTAATGGTAACATCATGAGCAAGGATGAGAAAATTTAGGAAAAGAGGCAATATAGTACAATGGAAAGAGGACCTGAGTTCAAAACTTGCTTCTGATACTCACTGCCTCTGTGACTTTGAAAAAAGTCACTTAACCTTTTTCAGCCTCAGTTTCTTCATCTGTAAAATGAGGCAGTTGAATAAGATGATCTCAGGGGCCCCTTCCAGTTATAAATCTATGATCCTGGATATGGAAGATAGTAAGTAGCTTGATTAGATAGTAGGACACACTGAGGAGAACAGTATGTGACAAGAATAGAAAAGTAGCAGTATGAAGGAATTTTCCTCCTTCTCCTAGCCTCCAAGACATAGCAATTACCATGGAATCAAAATGTTATATCTAGAAGCGAACTTAAGGAGTATTTAGTCCAACCCTCCAATTTTATAAATGTAGCACTTCCTCTAAGGCCATTCCCACCAACCAGCATCTGCATTTGTGAATTAGGGTCCCCAAGAGGCAGTACCTACTGCTTTTGCATTCTATGGGAAAACTTAGGAGGTTGTACTTCTAACACTGTAGCTTCTGAGCCCCTACTAGTGTTTTTCCCATTAACGATGAGTCAGCAGAATTAAATAGCTTTTAGAAAAGACATTTATTAAGATAATACTGTAAGCACAATCCTTACAGTATTATCTTAATAAATACTGTCCTTATCGTATTATCTTAATAAATGTCTTTTCTGGGGGGCAGCTAAGTGGCGCAGTGGATAGAGCACTGGCCCTGGAGTCAGGAGGACCTGAGTTCAAATCCAATCTCAGACACAGAACACTTACTAGCTGTGTGACCCTGGGCAAGTCACTTAACCCACATTGCCTAACCCAAAAAAAAATGTCTTTTCTAAAAGCTATTTAAAACATTCTTCTCAAGAGCCTAAAACATACTCCCACATAAATACATTCAACTTCTGTGGGAATGGTGGGCTTAAACTTGAAGTTCAGTGGTAGTAAGGCACACCTATGGCAAAGAAGTAAGATAACTCCTGGTACTGGGTAGTTCTCTGCTAGGTTGGTAGCGCAGGATTGGGTCATTTCTTGAATCCATAGGTAGCATGTCTCTCTGACATGAGGGATCATGCTCTCTGAAGCTGCTATCTTCATCCATCTTTCCATATCCATCCATCCTTGGGTTGTATCTCCATTGCCAGGTTTACTCACTGTCTCCTACTGGTCTAGTCTCTCCAATAACATGCTCAGTGAGGGGGGGCAGGGAGGAGAGAAAGTCTAAAAGTCCCCTCCATCCTTCCAAAAATGATTTCCTCTCAGAGGCCTTGGTTTTTGACTTCTGGCTCCAGCTCTCAAACTGATGAACTCCCATATTTGGAGTCTCCCATTGATTGAGAGGTGGGTGTGTGTGCTCCATTCTTTCAGCCAATCAGGAGATGTTTTCCATACATCATCATCTGTTCTCATTCAATTGCCAAAGCCCTAGAATTCTCTCAAATTAAGGACTTATTCACACTTCCATAGGAAAATTCCTTAACCCTTACTCCTGCTGATTGAATGAGTGATTGATTCTGTGATTCATTTTTTAAAAAAGAAAGTCTTGTTACCCAATAAAGGTATCTGTGTCAAGGTCAATTTTGTTTATACATTAAAACAGATCATCTTTCTTGATTGATGTATTGACGTATGACTCATCCAAGAGGCATTAATGCCTGGGAAAGGTAACAGAACTCAGAACATCTTGTCTTTACAGAAATTACATTAATTGAAATGAGGGTGTGGAACCCCACCCCTGATACCATAAAGAGCTATAAGTAAAGCTAGGTTTCCTGTTTGCAGCCCTACCCAAGACCCCAGCTCTGTCCATTGCTTTTCTTTTTAAAGAACCAGCTTTCCACATTTGAAATATATCTCCTTTACTTCCTACATCCATCCTGTCCTACAAGGAAGGGGTAACGAATATGTAGTGTCCCCAAAATATACAGCCTAACAAAACACAGTATGCCTGTTAGATCTAGGTAAGCCACAAACTGGATTATCAGCCCCTGAAAAATCAAGTATTGGCTAGAGTTTAAGTGCATGACCTTGAACCTGAAACAGACCGTGCCTTGGCTCTTCTTCTATTTAGAAAAGGAAATTCAAGAAGACTAGCCCTGTCCTAACCCTGGAAGTGGTTTTCTGGAGGCAAGAAGAATTCAAATCCACATTTCCTTTCTTCACTGAGGGGTTTCACTCCAGAACCCAGGTGATGAGGAAACCATGTCCTGCCCTTCAGTGCTTCTTACAAAGCCTCTGAAACAGGAGGCCCAACCCCAGTCATTCATCTCATCTTCCCAAATGTCTCATTTCTGCCTCCCACCCTGTGTGGAGGTGGGAAACATTGCCAAAATAGAACAAGGAGCACCGGAGTCAGAGGGTGTCAAAAGCTCAGTCTGACGGCCGAGGCAACACAGCTGAGCACGGTGGATTTTAGCATCCCTGATGATTCTCTCTTTCCATTTTCCTTCAGGGAAACAACCCACCCCTTAATATTATTTGTCCTACGGTCAGTACAAACCTCCCCCCCCCTTACATTCAGAAAATGGCATAAAAACAAGAAAAAGTGTGGGGGAAAATAATAATCTCCTGAGCACTAGTTAGGATTCTGGAATGTCAGAGCTAGCAGAAGCTTTAGGGCTTACATAATCACAGGCCTCAGAAGCTATGTAGGCCAGCTGACCTAGATGAACAAAATTCTCCAGTACAACTTAGCCCCCAGGTTACAGTCATCTTACCTTTGCCTGAAGACCTCCAATGAGGGAGAACTCACCCCCCACCCCACCCCCAAGACAGACCAGATCACTTTGGACTGCTTTCTAATCATTAGTCACTTTTTTCCTTCTGTCCAACCTAAACGTAGCCCTCTGCACCTTCCTCCCACACTGTCTGATTCTGCCCTGTGGAGCCAAACAGAAGAGTTTTAGCCCTTCAGATTCTTGAAGATGGCTCTTACATTCTCCACAAACACTTAGTCATTTCTTTCTTTCCTCTCCAAGCTAATCATCCCCATTTCCTTTGATCACTTCTCATACAGCATGGACCTAAGGCCCTTCACCATTCTGGCTGCCATTCCCTGGACACTCTCCAGCTTATAAACATCCTTCCTAAACTGTAGAGTTCAGCACTGAACACAATGTCCTAGAAAGGGTCTTGCCAGGACAGAGAATGGTAGGAATATTACTTCCCTTTTCCTGACAGCTGTGGCAGGTGCAACCTAAAATCACATTCTCTTTGGGTGGCTGTCCCATCACATTCCTGCCTCATATTGAGATTTCTGCCCACTAAAACCCTCAGATCTCTTCAGACAAATGTCCGTCTAACCTTACTTCTGCTGTCTTGGACTTGTGACATTAATTTGTTCTAACCCAAGTATACAGTTTTATATTTATCCCTATGAAATTTGGCCCAGTCATCTAGCCTATCAAGATCTTTTTGGATTCTGACTTTGTCATCTCACATGCTAGCTATCACATCCAGCTTTGCATCTTCTGGAATTTCAATAAGCATGCCATTAGAGCCTTTAGCCAAGTCTAGGATAAAAAAATTTCTGATTCTATAGAGCCAAGTAAGATCCACTGGAGACCCCCTTCCAATCTGACATCAAACTTTAACTGTCTTTTGGTTCCAGCCAAACAATCAGATCAGAATTCATCTAATTATCCTATTATCTAGTCCACTATCTCCTCCTCCATCCCTCTCCACAAGATTAGCATGAGGAAAATCAAATGCTTTGACTATACAAAATGGAAGAGGTTCAACCAGGTCATCCATTCAAACCCCCTGATTTGATAGATGAGGAAACTGAGACCCAGAGAGATTGAGTGACTTTCCCAATTTCCATTAATAATCATAATAATTCACATTTACATCGAATTTTAAGGTTTGCTAAGTACTTTCTTCACAGTGGCTAGTGTAAGGTTTACTGTCCCCATTTTTAAAATGAGAAAACTGAGGCTCTGAGAGATTAGATGAATCGTACCTAATGTTACATGACTAGTAAGAACCAAAGTTAGGATTCAACCCTCAGTGTCTCCTGACTCCCAAACCAGCACTACACCAGGTGCCATCAGAAAGCGTTCCCAAGGGGGAGCATAGTGAACCTTCTCCATTCCATCCCTCTTCACTGTCCATGGACCTGACTGGGCCTCCAGTATTCCTCCTCTCCCAGCTGAGGCCCTGAAGAGTTCTGAAGTTTAACATTTGTCTTTATACCCAAGTAGGGCAATCATCCCAGCATCTCCTGATGGCATGACTATGCCAATTTAACGACAGGTCAATGAAAAATGCTCACCATGACCATGAGTTCCAAGAGGAATAGATTGACTCAAACACCACCAGGCCCGTCTGTCTCCTCCACCACTCTTGACATGAGTACTCTCAGACCTGAAAGATGCTATGGCGAGGGGCTTGTTGGTATTTATTATTTACTAAGATGTGTACCACACCTACTTCCAAAAGGATTCTAGGTGGCTAGCAGATGGAAATACCGTACAAGATAAAGCGTCTAAATATAAGAGCTTCTTGAGAGCAGGGACTTTATCTGGTTTTATCTGTATCTCTCCTATTATCTAGCAAGGCCCAAAACTGCTTTGTAAGCACCTGGTCTGGAATCCTAGATCAAGCATCAGAAGGAACTTTTGAAACCATCTGGTCTAATCTCTTCATCTTATACATGTGGGAACTGAGGCCTATACAGGCAAAGAGACTTATCCTACGTCAGAAAGGTAGAACTGGGTTTAAACTCAGGCCTTCTGCTTCCAAATAGAGTCATTTTTCCACCATATTATGCTGCTTTGGGGGATAAATTCAAGTAAGTGGGACAGGAATAATTGTGTTCACCTCCTTCCTACAATATAAGGAGAAAAGAATCAACCACTAATACTTCTGAGAACCTTAACCTTACCCAGTTTTGGACTGGATCTATGATTTTGATTTGTATAGGGAACCCATAACAAGAAAACTCCCCATGCCAATGAAGATCTGGGCCTGCTCTATTAGTTATAGTCTTAGAGTCGCCTGGGACCTGGGACCTTCAATGGTAAACTGGCTTTCCCAGGGTCACCCAGCCTGTGTGTATCATAGGCAGGGTTGAACCTAGGTCTTCCTGAATTAGAGACTAGCTCTCCATCCAATAGACCACACTGCCTCTACTTCCTATCAGGGAAAAAATTGTTGAAAAGTTGGAGACAGGTCGAAGAAGTTAATTAAATTTAAAATCGCATAATTATCACCTTTTACTCATTAAAGAAGGCAGGATGATGTTACAGAAAGAGGGTTGGATTCAGAAGCATAAGAGAAAGGTGAATGTAATCCTGCCTCCAGCACCTCCTAGTTGCATGATCTTAAACAAGTCGCTAAAGTTCTCTGAGCCTCAAGTTCCAAATCTGTGAAATGGGAATGCAAGTACCTCCCTGACAAGGTGGATGGGAGGAAAGTAAGCCTTAGAGCACTTTATAAATGTGCGTGATCATTACAGGAACCAAGAATCGACCTCTTACCTTCCCCTCTTTAAATATGCAACAACACTGGCTGCCTTCCCCCAGCCAATGGGTCACCTTTCCTCCCTTTCAACAGCACTAAAAAGTCTCTCTCAAATATCCTTTGCCCTTTTGGGAGAGGGGAGGTGTGGAAAGAGGGAAAGAGGGAAATGCAATTCAATTCAACATGTTTTCTTTGAGCATTGAACATCTACAATGTGTCTAGTACCAATCATAGGGAGAAAAGGCAGTAAAAAAAGTATGGAACAGAGATGGCTTGCTACCCACTGGGAACTCTTCCTAATGGCTTCAGGGGACCTTGACTATCTCAACCCTTAAGCCTCCCTTGGCTTGCCCATTGTCACACAGCTAGTACGTGTCAAAGGCAGGATAGATCTCATACCTAGCAGCTAAGCCATGCTGTTTCCCTTTTGTTAGATGTAACCAGGGTCAGGTCTGGACCCTGTGATTTCATTGACACAGGGTTCTCTCTGGTGAGGAAACACCCTTCACAAATAGAGGTTGCACTTTCTCTGCAATTTAAAGTCTTAGACTTGTGTGTGTTTTTTTAAAAAAATATTTTGATAATGCATTTCAGTGATTTCCTTTGCAATGCTATACATTTTACTTTACCCATTTAAAAAACGTTCTTCTGAGGAGTCCATAAGTTTTACCATCATGCCAAAGGGGACCCTTACTCAAAAAAGAGTCAAGAACCCCCATCTTAGAGGTGTCTAGAGCCCTAAGAGGTAAAGTGATCTTGCGGTCACACAGCCAGGATCTGAACCCATCTTCTTACCTTCAAGGCCAGCACCCTATCCACTAAACCGACCCACTTTTTCATAATACCTCATATTTCCATCAGATCTCCTCCTACATCACATTCCTAACAACCCTTTCCAGGTGGGTCCTCTAGGTGTCATCTCCAATTTGCAGATAAGAAGGTTGAGGGACAGTGAGTTTAAGTGATTTGCCTTTGGTCACATAGCTAAGAAGTGAGGAGACCAGTTTTGAAGCTGTGGGTATGTGGCACCAGCGATTAGAGCACTAGCCTTGGGAATCCGGAGGACCTGAGTTCAAATCTTTCCTTGGACACTCTCTAGTTGTGTGAGCTCTTTCAGGTTGTTTCTTCATCTGTAAAATGGATAAAATGGACCTATGTCACCAGGTGGTTGTGGGGATTGAATGAGATGTTACATGTAAAGTGCTTGGCAAACCTTAAGATCCTCTGTATTATAGTTATTACTCTCATAATTTCAAATCTAGCTTTCCACCTTCCCATGCTACCCTTAAGGAAGCTGCCATTTAAATTAAGTTGGGACAAGATGTCTTTGCTCACTCCTCCCAACTGGTCACCCAGATAATCATATTAGCCCCAAAGAGAGAAGATTTCACTCCACAGCTGGTGAAGAGATGATAAGAATTTCCAATAGTCACTCACTGGATCTCATTGGCAAGCCTAGTCTTCACTCGAGGAATGGAAGGGGGTGGGGACAGCTGACTTCCCAAAGTGCTCCCCCTGGCCATTGTTGAACACTTTGCCCTCACCCTCAGCAGCATGGTGCCCAGGCACCAGAAGGCACACTCAGACAGCACAGCTTTGAGCTGCAGCAAGCACGGCTGAGAGGAAATGATTAAGCCTTCCCTTGTCACAGGAGGGACCATAGTTAGTTTACCTGGAAAAAGCAACACTATGGAAAGCCCCAAAGTCTCTGTCTCATGCTCTCCTGCCTAAGGGGAGGCCATCTCCAAAGTCCCCATGGCCAGGAAAGTCAAATCCCCACAGGTAAGTCTGCTTTCCCCAGGAGCTGAGAAAAGGGCATGGGGCCTAGGAAGCAGGAGGTCAGAATCCTGGAGGAGAGCCCAGCAGGACCAGTCCCTGGTCAGCTCCTTCTGTGGCCCCAGCCTCCCCAACTGTCATCCCCTGCCCCTTCCCTCCCATTCAAGGCCCATCCTGGGGAAGCATGGTGCCCCCCATGCCAGACATCACTTGGTTTCTACCTTTGTATGTACCAGTCACCAGAACAAGTCCTGAACCTCTCAATGCCACGGGCCCCTCTCTGAGGCTATAAACCAAAGAGTAGGTGTCAACCTAGGCTAGTAGAGAGAATTTTCCCACCTGGGAGCTCCTCATAGCAATGAAATCATAGGTCTATGCCCATTCCCTAGCACCTATCACAAAGTCCACACTCAGTAGGAGCTTGGTAAAAATGTATTAATTAATTGTGAGCTAGTGGAAAAAGAACCAGCTCTGGCTTCAGAGAACTCAGGCCCAAATCCAGCCCCTCCCACCCGGTGTTTCCTCACCTGTTAGATGAGAGACTGAACTAGCTACCCCCTTAACTCTACATCCAATCATCCTATGATTGATTTATTGATCTCCCCAGGCAGTGGGTTCAAATAAAATTGAAGCCAAAGTTTTATAAACTTAGAGTTTGGAGAACATGTCATTTACATGTAAACACATTCATCTACTTATTTACGTAAAATAATATGCGGGACACAGGGTCCCAGACCTGTTCAGGAAAATACATTTGGCAACAATGGCCTAAGAGAAAAGTCAACCTG
The DNA here is from genome assembly GCF_900497805.2 of Vombatus ursinus. Classification (NCBI taxonomy): domain Eukaryota; kingdom Metazoa; phylum Chordata; class Mammalia; order Diprotodontia; family Vombatidae; genus Vombatus; species Vombatus ursinus. Next base: position 1,220,426 of record NW_020954618.1, read on the forward strand.
ATTTCTACTGCCATGCCCCTACCCCTCTCCTTCCTGCTAGGGCATATCAGCCCTGTGTGCAAGGTCATCTTAGTACCCCTACTGGAGGTAGGGGAGAAGAGGGAATCCCTGATCGATCATTCACGTCCCCCTATGCATTGACATTGTGGAATGGCCTGGCCTTGGGAAGAAGGAAGAATGGCAGAGGGAGCGAATGGGAGGCGATACAAGGAACTCCTCTCTAATAAGCCACAGAGCATTAGTACATTAGTAACCTCCTAGACTCAAAGCAAGGCCAGGAAGACAGATAGACTGAAGTCAATTCAATTAAATATTTATCATACACCTTTTGGGTACAGGCACTGCACCAAGTATTGTGGAAACAAAGACAAATATGGAAGTCTCTGCCCATGCAGAGCTTACACTCTATTATTCCCAAGCTAATGGAATTCCAAGCTATGGCTAACTGAGTCATAATCACAGACTTGGAACTGGGAGGGACCTTAGAAGCCATCTTATCCAATCCCATTCTTTTGAAAAGGGGATGAGGAAATAAGATGAGGAATGTAAGAAGAGGATGAGGAAAAGAAGGTTCAAAGAATTGAGGGCACTTTCCCGTGACCATACAGCCAATGAGTGTCCAAGGCAAGATTGAACATGGGTCACCTTGAAACTGAGTCCAAACTTTAAACACTACACTGTGTTGCCCAAGCTCTGCTAAATTCAAATCCAGCACATTTTCCCCTGATCTCTAGGATCCTAGATTGAGAACCAGAAAAAAGCTTAGAGATCATATAATCCAACCACTCCCTCCCATTTGATATATGAGAAAACTGAGGCATAGTAGAAGGGTGAAGTGACTAGCCCAAACTCATCAAGCTAGACCATAGCAGAGTTCAGATCCGAAGGCATGTCCTCTGACCCTGTTGAGGTATAGCAGATGGAGCACAAATCCTGCTTCTGACAAGTACTAGTAGTGTGACCACAGACAATTAATTTCACCTCTCCGTGCCTCAGTTTCCTCATCTGTAAGATGAGGGGTTTGGCAACATTAGATGACTTCTGAAGTCTCTTCTAGCTTCACATCTGTGATGCTATGATCCAGTAAATGTATGCAGTGTGTTACAGTTCTCCTGGAAGAGAAGAGAGAGCTGCCCATAGATCTGAGGACTAAGGAGGAGCTTTCCATACAGAGATTCACTTTAATGCCAAGGAAAATGGATCAAAGAGACAGGAAACAGTAGAACAATGGGCCACTTCTAGCGATGCGCCATGGAACATCACTCCCCTTCCCACCCTCTCTTACTCAGTCAAACAGGTCTGCTAGCTGTTCTCCATCTCTCTGCTCTGTATCTCCGTCCAAGCGTTCCTTCCACGTCCCCCCTCTCAGAATTCCCAGCCTCTTTCTAAGCAGAATTCAGGTGCCACCTCACACATGGAGTGCTGATCCTCCCAATTGTTAGTGCTTTCCCCGCTCCTGCAAAATTCCCGTGTACACATTTCATATTCGTTCGTGCATGGATTGTATCCCCGAGTGGAAAGTGGGCTCCTTGAGGGCAAGGACAGTTTTAGTTTTGTCTCTGTATACCCAGAACCTCAAGTAGTCCTTCGGCCCATAGAAGGTGCTTAATAAATGTTTGAATTAAATTGAATTGAGTTGAGTTGGGGTAGAGAGACATGGGCCACTTCTGAGAATAGGAAGCAAAGCCTTTCTCACTCTCTTTCTTCCAGTAAAACCGGCTCACTAACAGTCAGCATAGATTGGAAATCTCACACTCAGGGTCAAAAAAAATCAAATACTGCATGTTGAAAACCAGTGTAGTGCCAAAAGCCTGGGGATTTTAATAGACTTCAGCTAAATAAGCATCAGGGGCAATGTTGCTGCCAAAAAAGCGAATGGTGTCTTGAGTTTCATGAACAGAAGCCCAGTGTTCATGATAGGGAGGAAGGGGCAGCAGGGGGTTAGAGCCCTTCTGGCCTCCATCTTTGTCAGATGACATCTGGAACATTGTGTCTGTCCTGGACCTCCCATTTTAGGAATAATATTGACAAGCCAGAGTTCGGCCAGCAAAGACTGTTTACAGTGAGAAAGGAACTGATAACCATGCCATGCCTTAATTGAGGAAATTACTTAACCTCTGTGGGCCTCTCCTTCCTCCTCTGTAAAAGGGGGTGGGAAGGCGGGTTACAGGAGAAAGAGTGCTGATCCTGGAGTCATACGCCTTTGAGGTAGTTTAAGGGAAATGATGTATTTGGCAAAAAGGGGGGTCTGTTACCTCTCTTTTGGTTCCATTCTACCATTTAGAGTTGGAGTCAGAACTCCAATCCTGCCTCATGAACCCTTACTAACTTTGTAAACTTTGGCCAAGCCACTTCAACTCCGTGGGTCTCAGTTTCCTCAAATGTAGAATAAGAAGGTAAGACTTGATGGTCTCAGAGGTCCCATTCATCTCTTTGAACTTTGATTCTGTGATTCTGTGGGGGAGAAACGACCCTGAAGGTCCCTTCTGACTTTGATTCTGATGGACTGGAGATCTTTAGCCTAAAAAAGGGATCTTAGGGGCAGCCTAGTAACTGTCTTCAAGTATTTGAAGGACCATCAAGTGAAAAGGGAATTAAGCTTCTTTTACTTTGTCCCAGGGGACAGAAATAGGAACAATGGGTGGGATTTTTAGAAGCATGTGTTGGTTTGTAAAGCAAAACCTCCTAACAATCAGAGCTATCCAAAAGCAGGTGAGGTGATCTCAGGGGGTGAGTTCTCCATCACTGGAAGTCTTCAAGTGAAGGCTAGCTGACCTGATTAGAGACGCTGCAGAGGGGATTCCAGCCCAGGAATAGCTTGGACCAGGTGACCTTTGAAGGCTTTCCCAACTCTGAGTGTCTATGGTTCTTCTGGACTGGAAAACCATGTCCAGTTTTCATGGGACCAGAGGATTTGGGAAGGACTTTACTGACATCTAAATAGCAGAATGGCACCAAAAGAGAGGTAACAGAACCCTTTTTTGCCAAATACATCATTCCTCTTAAACTACCTCAAAGGCATAAGGCCTTTGAAAGGTCCAAAACTAGAGAGGTGATTAATCTGTCAGCTTTGCTGCCTAACCCAGTCAGGAAACCATCAGATTGTACCTAGTTTGGCCTAATGGCCTGAATGATTTGGGGAGTCTTTGTTTAGAGGGCTCTTTGTGTTTTGCACATCCCAGTAAAGTATTAATCATTGTTAGATGTATAGCTCATAGAACCACATCTCTAGGTCTGGAAGGGACCCTCTGTTTAGCATTCAAAGCCCTTCCAAAGCAGTTCCCTCCTTCCTTTCCAGTCTTCTTACCCTTTCTCCTCACCACGTACCCTTTGTTCCAGAGACACCAGCCTCCTGAATGTTCCACTCCCTTCTTTGGCTTCAGGATTTTCTCTGGCTCTCCTCCAAGTCTGGGATGATCTCCCTCCTTAACCCTACCTACTGACCTCCCTGGCTTCCTTTAAGTCACAACTAAAATCTCATCTTTTATAGGAAGCCTTGTCCAACCTCTCTTAATTCTAATGCCTCCCCTCTGTTAAATATTTTCTATTTATCCTGTATATAGTGTGCTTTGTATATTTGTGTTTGCAGGCTGCTTCCCTGTTAGATTGTAAGCTCCTTGAGGGCAAGGACTATCTTTTGCCTTTTTTTGTATCCCCAGTACTTAGCACAGTACCTGGCACCTAGTAGGCAATTAATAAATGTTGATTGATTAATTGATTGAAGGTAACTCAGATGTCACTTAGTCTAATTCCCTCATTTGAGTGATAAGGAGAGTAAGGCCCATTAAGGTTAAGTGGCTTGCCCAAGGTTGCACAGGTAATGAGTTTCCAAGATGGTGCCAGGGCTTCAGTTGACAAGTCATTGAGCATGGTCATTTTATGTGTGGTCAGCTCATACACCTGGGAAAGCACATAGAGGGAACCAGATTAGGGAAGCCAAATGGACACAGAGGAACGGTTCCCCAGAGGCAAGTCTGGACAGCCATGCATTCACTCCAAAGAAACATATATTCCAAGGAATTACACAAGCCCTTCCTCTCCCCAGAAAACTTTACAGCCCCTGACTTGGAGGTGAAGGTTGAGCATTGCAGAGTTCTTGGGCCAGATGAGGACCACCAGAGACTCAATCCAGCTGGAATGGCAGTGGGAGATGTGGGAGAACCTGGCCCAACCAAGAGCAGCAAGTCATGCCTGAACAAGTCCTCTGTGAGGAATCTCTGACAGCAATCCCTCCCATGTGTGAGTTGGACCAGAAGGCCACTGAAGTCCCTTTCAGCTCTCAAATCCCACAATACTGTGAAAGTAGATTGACTGAAGGTAGAGTAACAATCACAATGAATATGACACTTCCTAGGATTGATAGAACATCTCTTCTCAGACGTAGAAAGGACTTTGCACACACTGGCTCTTCAGCCACTGCCATAAGCTCCTGAGATATGACCTAGAGGGCATAATCACCACCACAACCATAAAGAGATATCGCCCTGGAATATGCCTTCTCCACCATTCCCAAGCCGCCTTTTCACCCTGAAAGATCCCTCTAATCCTGTAGCCTTTTCAAGTTAGAAGATCCTTCCATCCCTGGGGCCCCATTCTCTGATCAGTCAGCTCCTCCCAAAACACCTGTTTTAAGGAATAGCCCACCCCCCATATTCACTCTTTCATTCTTCTCTGAGCTCTTCTCTCTAACTCTCTAGACTTCCTTCTCTACCATTCTCAAGCATCCTTGTCACTCTGGAAGATCCCTCCACTCCTGCAGCTTTCTCAATCTGTAAGATCCCTCCAGCCCTGTGGCCCTTCCTCAGATTAGTCAGATACCTCCAAAACCTCCATTTTGGTAGGAAAGGCCCAAGCCAACCATGGTCACTCCTTCATTCCTCTCTGAGCTCTGCTCCTGACTCCCTCAATCTGGACTCTCTTCTCCTCCATGCCACAGCAGCCTCTTACCCTGGAGGATCCCTCTGCCCTGTGGTCCCTTCCTCTGCTTGGCCAATTCTTCTAAGAACCTCCATTTTAAAGAGCCCATACCCTTTGACCCAGAAATAGCACTTCTAGGACTGTATCCCAAAGAGATCATAAAAATGGGGAAAGGACCCACATGTACAAAAATATTTATAGCAGCTCTCTCTGTGGTGGCAAAGAATTGGAAATTGAGGGGATGCCCATCAATTGAGGAATGGCTGACAAGCTGTGGTATATGAATGTAATGGAATAGTATTGTGCTATAAGAAATGAGGAGCAGGCAGACTTCAGAAAAACCTGGAAAGACTTGTATGGTCTGATGCTGAGTGAAGTAAGCAGAACCAAGAGAACGTTGTACACAGTAACAGCCACGTTGTGCAATGACTAATGTTGACAGACTTAGCCCTTCTCAGCAATGCAAGGATCTAAGACATCTGCAAAGGCCTCGTGATGGAAAATGCTATCCACATCCAAAGAAAGAACTACGGAGTTTGAATGCAGATGGAAGCATACTATTGCTATTGTTTTTCTTCTGTTTTGTTTTGTTTCCTCTTTCCAGTATTGGTTCTAATTCTTTCTTATAACATGACTAATGTGAAAATATGTTGAATAGGAATGTATACGTATAGCCTATATCAGATTGCACGCCGTCTTGGAGAAGGGCGAGGGAAGGGAGGGGGAGAAAAATTTAAAACTCAAAAACTTATGGAAGTGATTGTTGATAAATCAAAAGAAATTAATAAAAACATTTTAAAAATTGAAGAAGAGCCCAGGCCAGCCATGCTCATGCCTTCAGTCCTGCTGCTCTCCAGTCTTGACTCTCTGCACTTCTTTCACTGCCAGCAATTACCTTCTCCCCCTCCTGACTTCTCAGCTTCCTTCAAGATGTTGTTTTCCCCCTTTAGAATGGAAACTCCTTGAATCCAAAGATCATCTCCCTTTTTTTGCTTCTATTTGTATTCTCAGTGCTTACCACAGTGCCTGCAACAGAGTACCTTAATAACTGTTTAACTTGACTAGGTAGGGAAATGGGTTTTCTCCAAGACCTCAGTATTATTAAGAGCTTCATTTCCTCTAGGTATCCAAAATTCCTAGTTAAAGCTCTGATTCTCAACATGCTCAGGGGAAGAGTTCCTTAAAGATCACCATGGTTAACTTCATATCCAAACTAGGGATTAATCCTGACCCAAGAGGATCCCATTGCATCTCATGTCAGCATGCTCCAGCATGGACTTTGGTTCATGCCTTACTCTGACATGACCTCAGTTTGGACAACGGGGGAAGAAAGGCAAGGAAAATCAAGCACAATAGACTTTTTTTCTAACACTACATTTAGAGCAGAAAGCTAATAATTGATGATCTGTAATCATTATATTCAAAGGACCATGATGTCTCTGAATCTATATAATGACAAATCATGTTATAAGAGGGCAGCTAGGTGGCGCAGTGGATAGAGTACTGGGCCTAGAATCAGGAAGACTCCTCTTACTCGAGTTCAAACCTGGCCTCAGAAACTTACCGGCTGTGTGACCCTAAGCAAGCCACTTAACCCTGTCTGCTTCAGTTTCCTCATCTGTAAAGTGAGATGGAGAAGGAAATGGCAAGTCACTCCAGTATCTTTGCCAAGAAAACCCCAAATGGGGCCATGAAGAGCTGGACACAACTGAACAACTACTATTGCTATTTTGTCTGTGAAGCAATCTGCTGTTAGAACACTGAAAAGAACCTGAAATGTAATCTAGTATCTCAACTAGTCATTCTCTCTACTGAACCATCCAAATATTCAGGTTCTATCGATTCCCATGGGGACAGACAACCTACAGAACCATGGTGGATAGACCACCTACCAACTTGGAAGACAATATCTAAGGCCCTCTTCTTCCCCTCTGATTTTTCTTTCTCCTTCTCATCCTTTCTTTCTCTTAGTCCTTCTCCTCAACTCTTTCTTGATGCTCTCACTCAATTTGCTTTAACTTTTCCCATGTCCCCTTGCCATCTGGGCCCATTACTGGCACTCGAGGCCATGGTTTAGCCATGAGAACACTCAGAGCTAATGAGGTTGCAGACCCTTATCCTACAGTCAGCCTTTTAAAATAGTGACCCCTACAACAGCAGCAAAGGGTTTAAAAGGAAGAGATGGGCTCCCTGATTCATCAGCTAAACAGGCTGAGGCAGGTCTTCCTTGAGGAAATGCCTCATCAAAGGAGTTGCTGCCCAGATCTTTCAATGTCTGTCCCTGTCAGTGTTGTCTAACATAGATTAAAAGACCTCAGGGACATGCCTGGGTCTGTTTAAACCTCCTCCGAGCAACACTACAGATAGCCAGCATTTAATCTTCATTATCGACATTTATTCTGACAGCATCAAATACCTCCAGTTCTTAAAGATGTGGGATGGCAAGCGAGTTTTCTAAGGATGTCCTGTCCTGCCTTGTCCCTTCAGTTAAAAACTGGGAAAAAAAAGTTAACCTCAAAAATCTTCTCAATTCTGTCTCTGATTCTGTTCTCTCCCATCTGGCCTCTCCTTTCCACTCCACCACTGCCCTATTTCAAGCCCTCACCACCTCTCATCTGGACTAAAGTCAACAGCCTCCTTCCTAAGGGGTGGCCCAGCCTCCAGGCTCTCTTCTCTTGAATTCATCCTTCACACTACTGCCAAAGCAACTTTCTAATATGCATGTCTAATCCCATCAATCTCTTTCCCTGTATTCCTGAATGACTCCCCCTTACCTCCAGGAAAAATAACACAGGCTTCTTAACTATAATTTTGAGGCTCTCCACCATATGACTGAAACCTTTATTTTCTAGTCTTCATACTGAATGGTGAACTGGCCTTGAAGTTCAAGATCTACCTTTGACACACACTGACTCTGGAAGATCATTTCAACCCTAGAGTTCACATCTCATCAGTACCCTCTACCCTGAAGAATACTCCCTCTTCCTGAATGAAGAGGGTGCAGAGCTAGCTTCCCAAAATCTCCATTTCATGAAGAAACCCAGGCTAAACATGGATTCATTTCCCATCCAGCTTCAATCCCACTTGAGGTCTCCATCATGGCCCCTGCCATATCTACCCTTTCACCCATCCTGCTTTTTTCTGCTTCCTTTCAAATGTTTTCTTCTCCCCCTCACCACCAAATTGTGAGCTCCTTGAAGGCATGGACTGTCTTTTGCCTTTCTTTATATCTGCAGCATTTAGCACAGTGCCTGGGGAATAATGAGCACTTAATAAATCTTTACTGACTGACCAACTGATTAACTCTTTGACCCTGATCAAGCCAGCTTCCTTCTACTTCTGTTCACTTGTGTGGATTATATCCCAAGCCTGGAATGGACAAGGCACCATTGACAGCCTAGCACCTCCTCTACCCTCCGTGATTGTGTCTTTCTGCATGGTCTACTGAAACACATGTACCAGCCTTGGCTTCTCCCAGGCACTGGGATCAGAGGTCTTGCCATGTAATCCTGCTAGCTGCCACATGAAGACAGCAAGTATTCCATCCTTTATAACTAGCTTTGGTCTGCCACTGCCATTAGGGAATGCCTAGCCTCTTCCATACACGAGGGCAGAGTTAGGTGGAAGGCACCAATGTTGAGGAGAGAGGAGCTGTGCCTTTCATGGATGCCAACATCGCTGCTTAACTTGAGTCTCAGACATATCTAAAACCCCTCAGGGGAACTGTGCTGAAGTGAGACCATAGACTGACTAGGGCTAGAGGTTTCCTTTATTACATGATCCTTGGTAAGCTCCAGCAGCAATTCCTCTTTCATATTGTAATAAGCAGGGACAGAAAGATTAAGAGGCTGCCCCCAAATCAGACTAATATTGACTGGAATTACAGGATTCCTTTACCACCCAACATTCCCTGCCATATCTGAACCTGATGAACTAGGAGTTCCCTGTCCTATTGTTAACAAACTCCCACCACCTGTTCCCCTAATCCCTGTGAGTCAGAGTCACTGGCTCTGAATTTCCATACTATCCTTATCCTCAACAGAATATATCCTCAAGAGGACAAGAATCATGTTTTTGACTTTGTATTCCCGGTGCCTGGCATGGTGCTCTGCACATAGTAAGGACTTTACAAATTTTCTTTGAATTGAATGTAATGAAAATAAAAGCTGCTTTGGTAAAAGGTCATAATTATTCCTCCCAAACAAGGGATACTCATAGCACTGAACATTTCATGTGGTATAGAGCTAATAAATGGAAAATCTTTTCTTGGAAATACTTAATGACATTAAAAGAAAGAGATGTATTCAGCAGTATTTTTTGAAATACTTGGAAAATGAAGAAGTTAAAATTCTCCCCCAAGCAAGATGGGAATCCTAAAGAGAAATGAAAGTATTTTCATCTGTTCTCAGTCATGTTGTAGAAACATTCATGAATAGCAACACACCCTTCCCCCAAAAAGCAACTGAATAAAAAATTTAAGCCTCAGAACCTGTATTTTTGTAAATCACCTACTATAGCAAAAAAAAAAAAAAAATCCATATCGTTCATGAAAAACTTTTCCTCTTTATGTTAAAATCGTGGGGGTGGAATTGGGCAGGGAGAAGAATCATCAGTATCCCAATTAGGTGGATGAGTCTACCACACATTTCATTTCAGCAAGAATTTATTAAGCACTTACTATGTGCCAGGCATTGTGCCAGGTGCTGAAAATATAGAAACCAAAATGAAAAAATCAGAAACAATGTCAATACATTAGAAAACATGGAGATGCATCTCTAAGCACTTTAAAGAAAAAGCACTACGGGAGTGGACTACCACTTCTTCTTCGAGTTTAAGTATCATCAAATTCACCCTTCACCTATTCCCCATTAGCCTATTCAAAACCTGCAGCACTGTGTCCAGTTAATCATTCTTTGCCCAATTTGGAAAATGAGTGTCAGGTTGAAATTATGTCTGGGGTTCTTGCCTTGCACCAAACAGTCTTGCTCATTTCCTCAAGAGTTATTCATGTGTGTTACAAAAATAATACCAATTTAGTGATTTCTCTTCCAATCATAAAAAAGAGGACAGAAATGCAGTTAAATCAGTATTTTAAGTAAGGAAAGGAAAAAATGAGAAACTTTATTTCCTCAGTCAAAGAGGAAAAACTATTCTCCTAACAGCTATTCCCAAATGCACTGGGAATCCCTACAAAAGTATTTGCTTGTGGGAAATCAAAATGCCAGCTCCTTTGCAGATGGAGCTAACTTTTGAAAGAGTACAGATGAGAAGCTGGTGCTCTTCCTTCTTGAGACAGGAGAAAGGCTGAGGGAAGGAAAGAGGAGGAGAGAGGAGGTATATTGGGGAAGGCAGATAAGGAGAGGAAGGGCATAAAGACCGGGAGACGGGAGAAATTTGAGGAGGGGCACAGAGGTGGGAGACGGGGGCCAAAAAGGGAGGAGACTTGAAAGAGGGGTCAAATGGTGAGATAGGAGGAAGAGAAGGGGAGGAAGGGGGAGAAGAGAGATTGAAAGAGACGGAAAGAAAAAGAGCTTCAGACAGAAACAGAGACAGAGTTGCTACAACCATATATGTCTCCTTCCAAAGTAACAAGAAAAACTTCTCCCATTCCTTCCCATATGAAGCGGAGACAGCGACTCCATGGATGCAAACCTCTGCCACTTGATAAAGCAAGTCCCTACCCAATTTACAAAAGTAGTTTTGGAGCACGGGAGAAGAGACAAAATCGATCGCACAGGAAAGGCGTCTCCCCTCCGGGAAGGTGGACCGCTGGTCCTCCCGCGGCTAGCAACTCCCCGGGCGCCCCGCTGCTCACCTGCTGCACTCCTGCTTTGGGGCAAGGAGGGCTGATCCGTGCTCTGCGCGCTGGACGCGGGCTCCATGCTAGGCTTCAGAACCGGGGACAGCGACCAAGCTTCAGTTGGCCCTGGCTCTAGCTGCGAGGCTGGCGTTGGCTCCCAAGCAGCGGCGGGTGTGAGAGATGCTTCTGGGGCGCGCGTCTCCCGATCTCCAGCTCCGGCTTTACCTCGGGGCTCCAGAACCCTGACTGTAGCGCACTGAGCCCTCGACGCACCCCCCTCCTCCTCCGCCTCCCGCGCCTGCTGTCGGGAGCTCAGCTGCACCACTGTGTTCCGGGATCTACCGAGAGCCGAAGTGACAGAACCCATCTCAGCGGGGCAATCCCAGGGCAGGCTGGGCCCAGGTGAGCGTCCCCTGTCTGCACTCCCTAGCTGTGCACGCCCCCCTCCCTTGCCCACGCCTCCCTAAGCGCCTTATCGCCGCGCCCCCTACTGCCTGCCTACCCTACCCCACCCCCCACAAACAGCCCCTCAGCGCAGCCTCCCAGTCTAGAAGCCCTTCTCGGACAGGGGGCAGGAGGGGGAATACGTAAAGAAATTGGCAAGCTTGGCAAGAAGTAGGAGATGCCCCCAACCCCCTGCATAAAGCCTTCTGACCTCTCCCTTCCCAGAGCAAGGTCACCTGGGAATAAAAGATGACAAGAGGGGGGCAGGGGTGGCAAATGTTGAGGGCTGAAGGTTGATCAAGAAAGTACCCACTTCATCCCCACCCCACTCTCAAAATAATAAGTAGTGAAGAAGTAAGCTCCCCAAAATATACGTGCCCCTCCCTCTCACTTGTAGTGTAGACACTTCGTTCACCTGGGGCCAGGAGTCTGCCCCCATTCTTCCTTCTCCTCCCCACCAAACGTCTGGAAGGCCAAGGCCCCAAGGAAATGATGAGGGAAAGATAGGGGTACGACATAGTTCTAATTTGTTTTCTTCAGAGTAACTATTCTTAGAATGAGTGGTTCCTCTTCTGGGCCATGGCCCCAAGAGTTCTACTCCCAGAGCTCTCCCAGGAGCTTTAGCTACCCCATTTCCCTTCCCCTGCCCAGGGCCCCCTGTCTCCACCTCCCATGCTCTTCTGTGGCCACCACAGGGCTGGGCTTCCTGCCACTTCCTGCTATCAGGGGATGGAAGCTGCCAGAGAAGGAGACAGAGGCATGAAAAAAAAAGGGAAGTGGCGCCATCCCTGGGCCAGCTGTACCCAGGAGAGCAGGGAGGTGCCAGCTTGGTCTTGACACCTCCAGAGAGGGGAAGCAGTAGGAATCAGGAAACATATTAATACTGCAGGCCCCGGACTCCTGAAGCAAGCTACCCTGTTCTATTCTGCTGAGGGTGAGGAGAAAGACAGCCCATCACAGCCCATCCATTCCTCCTCTTTGACAGGAATGTAGGAGAGACATGATGAAGGCTGGAGGGGGAAGATCAGGCTCCTGTCTTCAAAGATTTGTGCAATATGATGTTTGCTACAATTGACACAAATCATCCAATAAAGCAGTCTTAAAAACAAAATGAACAAGCTTGGTCATAAAGGCATAGAATCTTACAGCAGGAAAAGACCTCAGAGATCACCTAATACACTTTACAGATAAGGAAACTGGCTCCCTAAAAGGTTAGGTGACTTGTCCAAGATCACACAGCTATTAAGTGGAAGAGCTGAGCCCAGGGCTCCTGACTGCTACTTCAGTGTTCTTTTCATTAAACCAGGCTGCTCCCCATTATTAAAGGGACTTTGGGGTGTTGTAAAATGTTTAGAAATTAAATTCATGTCTGCATTTCCATTACAAAAGTCAATACTTAAGGGCAAATGGCTAATCTCTGCCCAATCCCTCTGAAGAATATTGCCATGAGCTGTTACAGTTGATATCCTAGGGGTGGCTTCTGCAGTGAACTGATTACACCAAGAAACAGAAAAGGAGGAGGAAAAGAAATCAACTTATCAAATCCCCAAATCTAGGTTGCAGAAGAAAAATCTGGTCAATTGGCGTTGACTTGATTCAAAGGCGCAGAAACATAGAATTTTAGAGCCAGAAGGTATCGAAGAAGCAGTTCGTCCAAAGTCTACCTTAATAACAACTCCTTGTATGTCGTACCTGGCAAATGATCATTCAGCCTTTGGTTGTTGAAGACCCTGAGAAGAGGAATCTGCTCCTTCCCAAGATATGCCAGTCCACTTTGGGAAAGTTCTAATTGTTAGGAGGGCTTTCTTGACATCAAGCCTATACTTAACTTTTTTTCTTCACTACTTATTATTATTTTTTGTAACTTCAGTTCATTGCCCCTGGTTCTGCCCCTTAAGACCACGAAGAACCAGTCCAATCCTTTAACAAAACAGTTCTTAGAATATTTGAAAGTAGCCATCATGTTCCCAGCAAGTTTTTTTTTTCTCCAGGAAAAACATTGCTGGTTTTTTCAATGCATCTTCATATGGTACATCTGGACTCAAGGGCCCTCTATCATCCTGGCTATCCTCCTCTGGGTACTCTTCAGTTTATCAATATCTTTCCTAAAAATGAACACAATATTCCACATATGAAGAGGATGATAAAATGCAATATGGCTAATTCCTTCTTCCTTGTGGATACTGATATCTCTCTTGACGCAACCCAAGGTCAAGTTATCACCATTGCTTTATGATTCCCCTAGGTCAGTACAGGCTGGGATTACACAGAAGCATAAGCTGAAGTTCTGGGCCCCCAAGCAGGCATTTCCCTAAAGTCTCTCATTACCCAAACAGACAAGCAGCCACATAGAACAACTTGAAATATAGTCACACCTTTGCCATCTCACCTGCTTAAACAGCACAAGGAATACAAGAGATTCCACCCACTGATCTCAAATCTCCTCTTCCTAACTCACCCACAAGTGGATTTTATTTTTTTTTAATTGAACATGGTTTTTTTTGTTTTTTGTTTGTTTTTAGTGAATACCAGCACATTGTCAAAATACCACACCCAATTTCAGTCAAATGTCTATGAAGGGAATAAGTGTTCCTCAGAAAGCTAAAAGGCTGTATCAGAGTTCACTAAACAAATGCTTCCTTACAGCTGATAGTTACTATTATTCCTTATCCTATGGCCTGCCTTCCATCCATAAGATCACAGGACCCAGAACTGAAAGAGACTGCAGAAGAAATCATACAGCCCATTACCCTCATTTTACAGACAAGAAAGCTGAGGCCCCAGAGGAGGCTTTGACTAAAAGGATTGCTTCTACCAGGTTAATGAAAGTTTACCCATTCCATATTGACTCATCCAGAGCCCTGCATGAAGGTAAGGGAGATAAAAAGACCTGACCTACCCATTTTAATAACAATAATAATAGTACGTGTGGTTTATAACACCCTTTCATCACAACCCTATGAGAAAGTAGCCCCAGTGACCAAACTGGACTGGGAGTCAAGAAGACTTGATTTCAAATCCTGCTTCAGATATATAAGCTATGTGACCCTGAGGAGCCTCAGTTTCCTCATCTGTAAAATGAGGATAAAAAATAGCACCTACCTCACAGGGTTGTTATAGGATCAAATGAGATAACAGAGAGAGAGCTTTGTAAACCTTAAAGTGCTATATAAGTGCAAGCTAAAATTGTTGTTATTATGTCCATTTATAGAAGGAAAAATAATTCTCTTCTTATGTCCTCCTCTTGAGTCTCATCATGGAAAGGAAGCCCAGGGTTCTCAATGGCTCTGCCAGAAGAATATAAGCCGTGGCAGGTACTTCTAAGCTGCAACGACTTCAAGTATTGGCCCAGAAGTGGCTTGTGTGTCTGTCATCTGTTAGAAAAATTAGGAGAGCAAAGTCACCAGAATGGCAACAAGTTGATGAATTTTCTATCCAAAGGAACCCACAAAGACAGTCTAATTACTGCCTATTAAGGCATCCAGGGGTTGGTTGCGATCTTCATTGATGGAGAGAGAATTCACAGATTCTTTTTTTTTTTTGGCTAGGCAATGGGGTTGAGTGACTTGCACAGAGTCACACAGCTAGTAAGCGTTATGTGTCTGAGGCTGGATTTGAACTGAATCTAGGGCCAGTGCTCTATCCACTGTGCCACCTAGCTGTCCCCCTCAGATTCTTTAAGTAAAGATGAGGAAACTGAGGCTCAGAGAGCCTTACTAACTTACCCTAGTTTACAGGTTTCTAAGGGTTAGTACAGGGATTTATACCAAGGTCATAGGATCATGGAATTTAGAGCTGAAAGATACCTTAGATATCAACCAGTCCAATCCATTTACTTTCACATGAGGAGACAGAGGCACAAAGAGGGAGAAGTAACTCGTCCAACAGGGCTATACTTATCATACACAACACAGATTGGGATTAGATAGCAGAATAGGGGTTCAAATCCTCTCATTCCAAATCTGATGCTTCTTAACATGATACCGTCATACTTCCCAAGGTTTGGGGAAGGACTGCAAGATAACAAACTTGTGAAAGCACTTTATAAAATAGCTTTACACGTGGAAGGATGTAAGCCTGGATGATGATGATGATGATGATGATGATGGTGATGATGATGGTAGTGGTGGTGGTGGTGGTGGTGGTAGTGTCTTGGGAAGTCACCCAAGACTACATACTTGGTTCTACCTACTCATAGACCTAGATGGAGATATCACAGAAAACTGGGGCCACAGTAAAGAGATACAGAGAGACAGAGATATAGAGAGAAACAGAGAGAGAGAGACTCTAAGTTGGGCAGGGGAGATGCATGGCCCAGAAGTAACATAGTAATACCAGGAATGGTCACAAGTACCTCAATAGAAAATATACACTGAAATGTCAAACACTGGGGTTTTAGTAAGGATATCTAGTCAGTGTAGATCTGTAAAGTCACTGAAGCTAAACAGGCTGGTGAGGAAAACTTATTCATGGGTGGGCATTATTTTTAGGGGGCTCTCATATGTATTCTGTTTATTTTCATTGATTTAGAAATAAATCTTGATCCTTTTCTGAGCCTCATGACCCATCAGTTTACCAGGGATGACAAGTATCATCTTCCCATGTAGGGATATAAATAATTTAGCTCTATTGAATCCCTTATGTTTTCTCTTCCCTTTTTATCTATTTATACTTCTCTTGGGTCTTGATATTGGAGGTCAAGTTTTTGATTTAGTTCTGCTCTTCTCCTTATGAAGTCTTGAAATCCTTCTATTTAGTTGAATGACAGATTTTACCCCTCAATGTGTTATGCTTAATTCTTGATTGTCGTCCTAGTTCCTTTGTGCCCCAGAATATTACAGTCCATGACCTCTGATCCTTTAATGTTGCAGCTGCCAAGTCATATGTAATCCTGATTGTGACTCACTGATATTTGAATTGTTTCTTTCTGGCCATTTGTAGTATTTTTTCCTTGACCTGATAGTTCTGAAATTTGACTATAATGTTCTTTGGGGTTTTTATTTTGGGATCTCTTTCCATAGGTGATCAGTGCATTCTTTCAACGTCTATGTAGGACGAGTGCTATCTATCATTCAGGAAGTTCCCAGATTAGCTGGGTGGAGGTAATGAGGCAAAAAGTGAGAAATCCCCTCAGAGCGTCCCTTGGCCCTCCAAGTCCTGTGAGAGTGTCAGGCACAAGCACTACAGAATTTTCTAACTGGAAAGGATCTTAGAGATCATCTTATCTGACTCTCACATTTTACATTGAGGAAACTGAAAGTCAGGTAAGTTCACTTGCCCAACATTCCCAAGGTAGTTAGTAAAAGAGATAGGACTAGAACTGTGGTCTCTAGACAGCCAGTTCAGTGTTCTTTCTATTACACCACCAGTCCAGTGTGTTTTCCAAAGACCTTTACCAAGAATTTTCTTAGCAGAAGGTTCTGACTTAGTATCTTAACCTCTCCACACATCATTGATTCTTGGAGTTTTAGAGAATTGACATGCAAGAGAAAAAGGCAGACATTAATTTTTTTTCCATTTTAAAGATAGCACAGTTGTCAGCTTTCCATAGGGAAGGGCTTGAAGAATCAGCAACCACATAACATTCAGGTGGAAATGTATCCCTCCCCGAGGAATGTGTATCATGGCCCTGGAAGACCAGACTTTTCCTAAGACATCAACATGTCTAGGACCTGTTCATGTGGGAATCCCCCCTGAGGATACAAGCAGAATAAGCACATGGAATAGGAAATGAGAGAAAACAGTGTCCCCTGAGAGCTGAGTCCATCTACAAGCATCCTTTGTTATTAAAAGAGTGGAATCTGGGCATCTGCCCTTGCCTAGGCTCAGAAGATTTTTAATATTTACTGTTTTCCACGGCTGCTTCCACAGAGCAAAAATGTGGAATCTCTTTAATTCAATTCCACAAGCATTTATTAAGGACTTACTGGAGGTAGTATGCTAAATACTAGAAATTCAATCACTTTTCAGTCATATCCACTCTTGTTGACCTCATTTAGGGTTTTCTTGCCAAAGATACTGGAGTGGTTTGCCATTTCCTTCTCTAACTCACTTTACAGATGAAGAAACTGAGGCAAGTGGGGTGAAGTGACTTGCCCAGGGTCACAGCTAGTAAATGTCTAAAGCCAGATTTGAACTCAGAAAGATGAGTCTTCCTGATTCTAGGTCCAGCACTCTATCCACTGAGCCACCTAGCTGACCAAACACTAGGAATACAAGATAAAAAAGAAATCTTCCCCGCCCACAGGGAGCTTATAGTCTACTGAAAGGGGGAACCAACATGGATGCAGATAAGTAAATACAAAATAAGTAAATAAAAATTAATTTTGAGGGACAGAAACATTAACAACTGGAGGATGAGAAAGAGCCTCCCTAGGAGGTGGCTCCACATTAACTTTAAACTCTAAGTCTCCTGGGTAATTCAAAACTGCAACCTGAAGAAATAGATAAGCTAGGAGTTGTCTGCATTTTTCTACTTTTGGTGAAAATCCTCATTTTATAGTTAAGCCTAATTTATTTCAAGCTTTGAGTTTGTAGTTGATTTGCAAAACTGGTGTTTATCATCGCTGTCATCATTACCTTTATGATTATGCAGCAAGTACCCTTTGTGCTCTCCCGGAGAGTTAGGCTGCCATATCCCCCACACAGGGTGCCAAGGGAACCCCTGAGGGATTGTGGGTATCTCTTCTCTACTGATCCACTCAAACCACCATTCCACATGTATTTCCCCATTGTTAACCACCAGTGATGAGCACACCAGTTCCATTTAATCAATTAATTATCAATTGGTTTTTATAAAGAGATATTTGTTTAGAAGATACAGCAGGAATAGAAGTACAAAAATTTATTCCCAACACTTCAGGGTCACATTCTCCCTTATATCATGTTGGCCTTTGGGAAGAGTTGCGTCAGATTTAATGCAGTTGCTACATAACATTGGTCCTATTAAGTTCACATCCAAATGTAGTATCCCAGTTACTGTTTCAGCTCCTAAAAGTCACTCCTTAAGGTATCAATGTTGGGCTGGCTGAAAAGCCCTGCACGGACTCAACTCCCAAACTCTTTGGACTCCTCTACTACTGACTTGGGGTGGTTCACTTTCCTGACCTTTCAAAATTCACAAGTTTGTAGCCTTCAATTTCTTTTACCCAAAATGAAAGAAGAAACACTAAGACTCCATATTCATAGAGCCACATGTTGGCTTCAGCTAGGGAAAGGGACACAGACTTAACTCACAGAGAAAATGCATTTTCTAGGACTGTGCTGTAGGATTAAAACAAGTCAGTCACCAGAGAGATGGCTGGCTGGGGCAGATGAGAAGTCACCATAATCCCCTCGGCCAGGAAAAAAAAAAAAAGCTGGTTTTAAAAGAAACCATGCCTCCAAATGGGAGGGGATTGCTGGAGTGGCTGGAAAGACAATAAGGCCCTAGGGAGCTCTGCCCACACAAAGCTGATGGGAAATATAATGAAGGGCATTTCCGCCTTTCTCATCAACAGCCCACCCAGAATTACATATGCTTAGTGTTCAGCACAGTAATTGAATTGAATTGGTCTGTATCTCAGGTCTTGACTCCCAAACCAATGTTGTATATCCAATGTTTATCCAATGTTGCAATCATAGAATTTCAGAGCTAGAAGAGACCTCAGTAGCCGCTAGTGCAACCCATCCCCCTCAATGAATCTCCCCAGCTACCAGGCACTGGATGACCTCCAGCATGGGGAAACCCATTGCCCCTTGAGGCAACCCATTTCACTTTGGGAAAACTCTAATTGTTCTGAGACAGCTTCTGACGTCCCTTTGAGTCCGAAATCTATGACTTTATGATTTTACCTTTCTGGGCCTTGATTTCCTCATTTATAAAACGAGAAAGTTGCACTGAATGACCATCCAGCTCCAAATTCATAATCCCTTAGCCCTATCTTCCCTAAAAGTCAACTGTCTCAGGCTTAACAACACTGTAAAAATGAATAATGGTGAAAGCCTTAAGAATTCTGATCAACGCAATGATCAACCATGGTTCCAGGGGACCTATGATGGAGGAGGCACCCAACTCCTGACACAGAGGAGATAAAATAATAAGCAAAACAAGACACACATTTTTGGACACCAACAATATGGGAATTTGTTTTTTTTAATTATGCTTATTTGTTACAAAGTTTTTGTTTTTTTCTTTTCCTGTAGGGAGGGAGGTGGGAGGGGGAGAAAATAAATACTTGTTAACTGAAAAAAAAATTTTTAATTGAAAAAAAGTACTGAGACTGGGTGGGAAATCTAGACAATGACCAAAATTCTCCCATCATTCCCATTATTGAAATTTGGAGACTATTAGCAGGAGTGAGAGAGTTGCTCTTAATTGTTGCCACAGAGTGGGGGTGGGGGGGTGGGGGGGGAATGAAGCCAGAGACAAAGACCAGCCTAATCTTGGTGATTCACTCAGGCCCCAGTCCATCTGCATGCACAGGGCTGATTACCATGCTTTATGCCTGCTGACATAATTATGGCCCACTGAGCCAAATCTCAAGAAAGAAGCCAGAAATCTTGGGGTTGACAAAGGATGGGGGAAACATGGAGGGCATCCCAAGGAAAGCCACTTGCAACATCTGACCTTCACTAAGGAATGCTTTGGGGCTTAAAGCAAACCTGGTATACATATAGAGAGGAAGCCAGGCCTAGCAGATAAGGGACTGTGTTTGGAGGCAGGGAATCCTGGGTTCAAACCTGACCACATGCATTTATTAGCTATGTTACCATGGGCAAGGCATTTAATCTCTGTGTACGGTTCCCTTTATCTGCTAAGTCTTACACGGGTTGTTATTCATCCATTCAACAAATATTTGTTAAATGCCTACTAGGTGCCCTACAATTGTATCTCCCCTAAATAGAGCAGCAGCTGCCCTCATGAAGCTTACATCCTACTGGGGGAGAAATACAACATTTACACTAACGAGTGAATATAAAATATATACCAAGTAATTTGGGGGGAGGGCACTAGCAACTGAGGAATCAAAATAGGGGTCCTGTAAGAAACGGTGCTCAGTCATGTCTTAAAGGGAGAGAGGAATTCAGACAGGCAGAGATGAGTAAGGAAAGCTTTCCAGGAATGGGGAGCAAGCCTTCAGCCTGGACAGAAGCACAGAGATGAGAGATTGAAGAGCAAGAGGGCAGTTAGTCAGTGGGAGAAGTCCCCACGGCAGAAGTTCCCCACACTGACAACGTAGATCACTTCCCGAATTCGTGTGTATATGTGTTTAAAAAAAATACATGTATGTACAAGCACATAGACCTGAACACACGGATGTGTGTTCGTATATATATCTAAGGCACATAGGAAAAAAATTTATATTGGAGATAGAAAGAATGTTTTATATGGCCTTGGAAATCCACTGGAAATTGGTACTCAGGAAACCAGTACAAACAAGAGCTTTATTATTTATTTAATATTATTAATATTATTAGTATTTAATATAATTAGTAATATTATAGTAATAATATTATTATATTGGCTCAGCAAACAAGTAAAAAAAACATATATACACACACACTATATGGCAATATAGACTGAGATTACCTCACCTCCATGCAAGAAACTCACCTAGTTGCTGGGGAGGTATCCAAAATTGGGGTTCAAATGAGGAAGTTATATACCCTAAAAATGGGAAAACAGATGGAGAACAGATCATCAGTACCAGTTGTGGGAGGGGGCATTCTACTCAACCCTAGAGGTGGTGAAGTTCTCAAGGTCACCAGCCTTGGGTAAAGGGAGTTTCTTTATTGGGACCAGAAATTGGGGAAAGGTTTCAGGTGACCATCTGAGGTGGCAGTCTCCTGCCCTCCAAGGAAATGGCATTCTATCAGGGGAGACAACATGTATACATCTAATTTGGGGATGAAGGGATCAGGAAAGCCTTCATATCAATGATGACATGTGAGCCAACTTTTGAAGAAGATGAGGGCTCCTAAATCACAGTGATTTGGTGTAATAGAATACCATGAAGCAATTAAAACATGTATGAGAAATCTAAAGAATTCCGGAAAGGCCTTTAGAGAATAATGCAAAGAAAAATAAAGGAAAACCAGACCAGAGGACATACTAATTATGACCATATAAAGAGGAAAAATGGAAAGAAATGGAAAAACATCACAGCAGAGATGAGGAAATAACAGAAAAGTTGCTATGGACAGTTTCTGCATTAAATTTCATTTATTCTAACGTAAATGAGTTTCAATTCAAAATTGGTTATGCTGATTTTGTTGTTTCCTTGTTTCAGGCTGTCTGACTCTTCGTGACCCCATTTGGAGTTTTCTTGGCAGAGATACTGGAGTGGTTTGCCATTTTCTCCTCCAGTTCATTTCACAGATGAGCAAACAGGGTTAAGTGACTTGCTCAGGGTCACACAGCTAGTAAGTGTCTGAGGCTAGATTTGAACTCATCAAGATGAGCCTTCCTGGTTCCAAGTCCAAGGCTCAATCCACTGCACCACCTAGCTGCCCCTATGCTGATATTTAATACTTTTATAATAAATACAAGCTTACAGGGAAAAAAAAACTACAAGCACAGGAGTAAATGGACAAATAAAGACTCAAAAGAGATAAAAGAAGGAAATGGTGATTCTAGTTATTTATACGTTAACATCTTTTAAAATATGAATATTTTTTTTCTTTTGAGATTGTGCAAAAGAGAAATAGCTCTAGAAGATAAACAACACACCTCCTACCACAAAAGGAGAGTTCTGCATTTGGATTCAGAGGACCTGGGTTTGAATTCTGACCTAAGGTACGTCATTTGACTATTTGGGGCATCATCTGTCAAAGAGGGAGGATCTATGATCCAAAGTCAGTAGCCTTATGAATTCCCACTATCACAAGTAACTGGGAGGTTGCTAGAGCTAATGGCATCCCCATCACTTTAGAGATGGGGAAACCGACGCTCAGAGAGATGCAGTGATTTATCCACAGTCAAAGAGCTAATTGGGAGCAGTAGAAGTAGGCGACCCTGGACCTCCAACGGGCATCTTCTAAGGGCTTCCACACTGGCCTGTGCAACAGAGAGACAGCGCTTTGGGTTTCCCAGCTCTGCTTTCACTCTCTTTACACTGGGGGGAGGGGAGGAACAAAAGGGATGGGGGAGGGGCAGTCTAACCCTTTGGTTTTAAATATCAGCATTAATTAGACCAAGTGGAAGGACCCATCCCTTTAGCCCCTTGGGACTGTTGCCATGGGGAGGTGCTTTTTATAGACCTCAGTCTGACAAAGACAAACTAATTACTTGGATCAAACTGGAGTCTGCTTTGTCTGATGTTAGGTCTTCTCTCTTGCCAGTCCCCACTAGGACAAGGGCAGGACCCCGATTTAAAGGCAGAGAGGTAAATTGGCCCTAAGTCCATTGAGAGCTGTAGGAAGGAGGTGAGAGAAGAACTCAGGCATTGGAAATGGCTTCTCAGGTTTACCGATGAAATCTCCCAATGTTCCAGTACTTTCCCAGGAGGGCATTCCAGGCCCTTCTGTATCTGCTCTCCATGCGTCCATAGCCAGCTGCACTGCCTCTAGGGAGTAACCCTGCCTATGGACTGGAATTCCAGAGCCAGCTCTGCCACTCACTACCTGTGTGACCTTAGACAAGTCACTTCACTAATCCGGGCCTCAATTTCCTCATCTGTAAAATGAGGCGCTTGGACTACAGTGCTGGCCACATGCAGCCCACAAAATTCCTAAATGTGGCAAGAAACGGACTAAAACGTAATTAGGAAATGTTTAACAAAATAAATGAAAATACAGTTGAACATCAATAATGTGAATTTGTGGTTTTCTAAGTCAATATGCTGCCTGAGGGGATCTGTTTCTATTTGAGTTCAACATCACTGGACTGGAGGACCTCTCCATTAAGTTACTGCTACAATGTTTGAATTCCTAGTGGTTAGTGCCTAGAATATCCACAAAGATGGTAGTGACAAACAGAAGTGTGAGAGAGATTTAGCCCTTGGGCACCCCATTTCCTCTCATTCTTGCAATCCCTTCAAAACCAGAAAAGGCATCCAAGCAAGGAGTAAAAATTCTCAAAGTGTGAAAGAGGGAGGATCCTTCCTTCTTGCCTCACATTCTGGCTTTGACCCATCCCTACCACCAATGCTGTAACTAGGATGGAGTGACTGAGGCTTTGACCTCGGATGCTGAAATTTAGAGGGCACTGGCTACACTTGTACTCTATCAGGCAAGAATAATTAGTTGAGATTGAAAGTCACCAGACAGCAAGCTCCTCCATCTTGCCCTGCTCTGATCTTAGCTCCCAGAGGCATACTTTGTAATAGCATCCCAAAGTAGCAACTAGGCAGTACAGTGGATAGAGTACCAGACCTGGGATCAGGAAAACCCAAATTCAAATTGGTCATTACACAGTTACATTAACTGTGTAACCCTGGGGAAGTCACTTAATCTCTGCCTCCCTTCATTTTGCCATCTGTAAAATGGGGATAATAATAGCACCTACCCCTCAGGGCTGTGATTCGGACAAAATAAAAATTCGAAAATACTTTGCAAACCTTAAGGGGCTGCCCTTACATGCTAGCTCAAGAGCATCCCCATGAGGTCTGAGATCTCTCCCATGCAGTCACCCACCCACACCCAGACACATTTACTGGAGCACCAAAATGGATAGTCATAACTCTGCCATCACCTTCCTGGCTAACCAGCAGTTAGGGCAGGACAGAAAGGTTAAGAAGGGAGAAACTTAGTCTGAGCATAGCTACCAAGTCATCTCCCACAATCACTTTATCCCTGGCTGGCCAAACACACAGCCCTTTGTCATCTACATGTGCCTCTGGTGTCACCTAGATCCTAAATTCCTCATGTTTTGAGTTTTTCCAACACAGCCAGGAAGCATCCCCACATACTGGTCATTAGTTTCTGAGGCTAATTTTCACTCTTGGTGGCATTGAGACAGTGAGTAAAAAGTCTCACACGTTAGGCTTTTCAAATGCAATGAATCCTTCCATTAATAACACTCAGGCATTTCATGGTCCCTTTCCAAGTTCGCAGTACTTACAGACACTTCATGGATAAGAGTTAAAAGAACCCTTGTGTTTGTCTAGCCCGAGAATTCTTAACCTAATGTTCATAAACTTGTTCTTTTTTTAAAAAAAATATTTTGATAACCGTTTTTCATTATAATTGTTTTCCTTTGTGCATTTAAAAACATTATTCTGAAAAGGGGTGCAGCGGTTTCACGGTCAGTCATTTTCAGTTGTGTCTGACTATTTATGGCCTCGTTTGGGGTTTTCTTGCCAGATACTGCAGTGGTTTGCCATTTCCTCCTCTGGCTCATTTTATAGATGAGGAAACTGAGGTAAACAGGGTGAAGTGACTTGCCCAAGGTCAGACAACTAGTAAGGGTCTAATGCCACATTTGAACTCAGGAAGATGAGTCTTCCTGACTCTCGGTACAGTACTCTATTCACTACAAGAGTTCCATAATACAAAATAGTTAAAAATCACTCTTCTAGCCCAACCCCCATATTTTACAAATGAGAAAACCAAAGCCAGGAGGTATGAAATGAATTCAAAATCATCCCAATCATTTCATGCCAGTGCTGAGACTAGATGCCACATGACCTGAGTTCTGGTCCAGAGCTTTTATTACACTGTAGTAGATAGAGGGTTTCAGTCGGAGTCACAAAGTGCTAGGTTCAAATCCTGCCCCAGACACTAACTTTGTGACCCTAGACAGTCAACCTAAGCTCTCTGAAACTCAGTTTTTTCATCTCTAAAATGGGGTTGTTTTGAGGATCAAAAAGAGATAATGTGTATAAAAGGGCTTTCCAAACTTTAAACCATTGTATCAAGGTAACAATAATGTTATAACAATGTAATAATCACTGTAACAATAACGGTGGCTCTGGGATCTTGTCGAGATGAATCTCATCTTGCCTAATTCTTGACTACATCCCTCATTAAGTCCCTGAAGCAGCTACAAGCCCTCCTCTGCCTTCTGTTAATATCCAGAGGAACCGCTGTCCATCTATCCCATCTTACTGTCTCTTCTTTCCAGACATCCCGGTCCTTTATACTATTTCTCGCAGGCAGCCACCATTGATCAAATGCTCCAGCCTACTTATACCCACCATGTGGCACTCCACTGCCCTTTGGGTCCCCCACTGTTCGGATTCTTCTGAAAGTGTGGTTTTTCATAGTCAGTGGGATGGGGCCTCTCAGATAGATTTGGTATTATAGAGATGCACTTTTGCCACGACCAACCAGCTAGGTAAGGCAGTAAAGGAAATAAAGACTTGTACAGAACTCACTAGGGGTTTGCAGTGGCTCACTGGATAGAGGTCTAAGCCTGGAGTCGGGAGGACCTGAGTTCAAATCTGTCCCAGAATACTTATCAACTGAGTATTCCTGGGCAGGTCTTAATCTCAGTCTGCCCCAGAAAGAAACATCATCTGGAACTGATAATACTAGGTTTCCTGTCTATAATAGAAAGGGAAATCTGATGTACCTTTTCCAATCTGTAACAGAAAAGGGAAAACCTCCTTATCATCAAGCTAATTTTTGTCCATGTCTAATATGTAGCTCAGGACAGAAGTTGTTGAAAGTAGTGATACTTTTGTAAGAGAAATGGCTCATGGCATATTCACATGCCATTTCTTGACACCCAAAAGGATTAGTTATAAGGTTCCCGAAAGGAATTAGCATCTCGTCCAAAATGCACTTCTCTCCAGCAGTCACATCTTAGAATAGATGATGATGCATGAATCATTGGAAGTCAGACACTTTGCATTTGTTATGCGTGGCCCTGATGAATGACAACCCCTCCAGATAGCAAAGCTAGATTATAACAATTCAAAGATTTTTCTGTAACAAAGGAGAAGGCAGTGTTTCATCTGACCTTTGATGAGTCTCATGACTCTGGCAAACAATGCTGGCCCAGGGAAGACTGAACTGACCACGTGATGTGCATCAAAGAAAGGCCATCAGACAGGGCCTCGTGCCCTAAGAAAATATTAACTCCATTACATCCATAAAAGTCCAAAGCCTGTCATTCTATTATGAAAGTTCAGTTAAATCCCCCTCTCCTCCGTGGAGCCTTTCCAGGTCCCTTTTCCCCAGCTGCTAGTGCCTCCTTCTAAAATTGTTATTCAGTCATGCCCTACTCTGTGACCCCATTTGGGGTTTTCTGGGCAAAGATACTGGAGCGATTTGCCATGTCCTTCTCCAGCTCATTTTACAAATGAGGAAACTGAAGCAAACAGGGTTAGGTGACTTGCCCAGGGTCACACAGTATGTGCCTGAGGCCAGATTTGAACTCAGAGAGATGTGTCTTCCTGACTGCAGGCGTAGTACTCTATTCACTATGGCACCATCTAGCTGCCCCTTCTAAAATTACCTTGTGTTTATTTATCTACATTTTCAACAAACTTACATATATATGTTGACGCCAAACATACAATGTAAGCTTCCTGAGAGCATACGCGTTCATTTTTGCCTTTGTATCCCCCTGTATCTAGCCCTGCAGCACCTGGTATATAGTAGGTGATTTATAGATGTTTGCTGATTGAATGACTGATGAATCATTATAGCTCCCTATCCCATAAGTACCTTAAATTCAAAATTTCCAAAGCAGAGCTTATTCTGTATTTCCCCCCAAACCCATCCCTCCTCCAAATCTGAAAGATATTGGAATATGGGAGAACCATCATGAGACTGAAGGACACAAGTTAAGCATTACCTAGCCCTCCTTGGCTGACTTCCTTATAAAATTTTGGTCCATGGGATCCTCCCCACCTTGACTCTGAGGCCCGTGTCAGAATCAGTCCAGCTTGCCTCGCTTTCTCTACCATAAACACGAGGAGGGAGTGGGCGCTTCCCCCAGGGTTCCCATCCTTTCTACCCAAGCATCTAGTTCCTCCCTGACAGTACAAATCAAATGCAGTAGAGACTTTCCCTTTGTTGGTTTCTGCACATTTTGAAATATGAATTTATCTTTAAGGTAAGTTGTGAAGTTATTAACTGCTCTGCTTTTGACAGGCCTAGAGCGTGAGCAGATATCTGATGTCAAAGGTTCCCATCATTGGTATATCATGCCTCAGTACCAGGTTTCATCGTCTACTTTCTGAGCTCCTCTTTGGCTTCTTCTTTCTCTCCAGGTGGTCAGCAGTAGACGCTGATGACAAAATCATTTCTTTGTCTTCTTTGGGGAAGAAGTATTTCTACTTCAGGGGAAATAACATGCACATAGATAAGTATAGTCTAGGTCCTCCAGCTGGGAATGTCTTCCCACTTCTGGAAGATAGAGTGAGGCTGATGACTTCATGCAATTCTGCCTCACTTAGATCCAGTTCAGGTGAGCCGAGACATCACCCATGATGTCATCGGTCCTCTTCAAAAACGAAGGACAAACAACACTACCTTCCATCTGCTTTGTATATATCTTGTACGTACCTAAATACGTGCATGTTGTCTCTCCCATTCGACTGGAAGCTCCTTGAGGGGCAGCTTTTTTGCCTTTCTTTGTGTATCCAGAGCTTAGCACGGTACCAGAACACAGTCAACACTTCGTCAGAGTTTGTCCACTTGATTTTAATTACTAGCACGAGGCAAACGCTTACATGGAGAGCAGAAGAAGCAGAACAAGGACAACATCGAAGTGTCTCTGAAGAACTTTAGTATCCGTCGTAAGACGTGGGAGACGTTGGCATAGGACTGGCCCAGCATCAAAGAAGACACTGTGCTCTACGAGCGAAGCAGAATTATAGCAGCGCAAAGGAAACGTGAGATGCACAAATCTAGAGACATCTATCTCCATCCCAAATGTTCAAACAGACTCTTTGTGCCTGACCTGTGGTAGGGCCTTCTGAGCTCATACTGGACTGATCAGCCACAGTCAGACACACCATACCTGGACCCCAACGTCGTGATGTCATTTTGGTCCTCTTCAAGTACAAAGGATGAGTGACAACTGTGCATATATATTGCATTTGGCCATTTGTATACAGTTGTATATACATTGCATTCACCCATCTGCATACATTTTGTATACCCTCATTTAACTCATATAAAAACATTAGGGGCAGAGGCTCTGCTCAAATGGGCTTCTGGCTCCTCCTTTCAAGTTTACTAGCTTTGGGACCCCTGACGAACCCCTTACCCTGTCCAAGTCTCAATGTCCTCATCTATAACGCGAGGCTAATAGTAGCGCCTCCCTTACAGGGCTGTGAGGAGCAAAGACAATGTTTTGTGAAGTGCTTGGCAAACATTCTATGTAAACACAGACTGCATTGATGGGTGATGGTATGGCTCTTGTCTCATTCTGCTCATCTTTTTCAAGACAGCTCAGATAGAAAGCGTCCTGAGACCAGTCACTATCCCCCGTTATTTGTTTACGTGTAATGGTCTATACGCTAGGGCACAAGTGCATGCAATAACTGCCTTGTAGTTAAAGAAAAGCACTGGGATGTAAGTTCATCTACTGCAGCCTCATCGAAAAGCAGCTTCAGGACAATTACGGTATCAGGCAAGATGACAGGGATGATATGTACTTCATCCTGTGCCCACAGATTTTGATCTCCTCTGCTAGATTTCTAAATTTCAAAAGTGGGTTTTTTTTTTCATGTACCTTAGAGATTACAAGTATTTGGTATGGCAACTCGTGTTAGACACTTAAGTGTAACAGAGGACAGGTGACTCAGGCTGCAAGAAGCCAAGAGTGGGTGACAAGGGCAGCAGGGGCCTGGCCAACAAGCCCAGGCTTAAGACAATGTATAGAGTAGAGAAAGCTGGGGAGCCTGCTTCCAGGAGTCATGATGACGGCTAACAGGAGTGCTTGGGAGAGATTTGGACCATGTCCAGATGGCCTGTAACTGGTTCCAGTCTGCTCCATATGCTTTTTGATTGGCCGCACAGCTGGGTAGCCAGAATCAGGGTACATTCAAATGGTACCAGTTGGCCAGGACTTTGTGGGAGAAGTGACTTCTTCCTGCTTGTTAATGTTCCAATCATAGAAGAAATGGCACTTTAAAGGAAGAGGTCTCAGGCACTTCTCATCCAAGGTCAACATGTGGCCTGTGATGTAGGCCAGAGCTCTTCACCTTGGCATGTGTTCATTTTAGATGGTGGAGATTGGAGATGGAGATGGGAGCTTCAAGAGATCAAGCACAAATCACTGCGCTCATAGCAGGTTTTGTAGCCATCTTCCAGTTTTGAAACCCAAAGACCACAAAGTGACCTTCAACCTTTGGGATTTAGCCCATCAATAGCTGAGACAAGGGTTCATTCAGTAGTCACACCACATCCGGATGTGAAATTGGTGGGCCCAATGCCATATAGAAGTTGTGAAGTCTGAAACCACTCTCCCCAGAAAAAGAGGTGGCATAGGATACAGCGAGGTGGCACGGTGGATAGAGTGCCAGGCCTAGAGGCAGGAAAACTCATCTTCCTGAGTTCAAATCCGGCCTCAGACACTTACTAACTGTGTGACCCTGGGCAAGTCGTTCCACTCTCTTTGCCTCAGTTTCCTCATCTGTTAAATGTACTGGAGAAGGAAATGGCAAACCACTCCAGGATTTTTGCCAAGAAAACCCCAAACGGGATTACAAAGAGTAGGGTATGATTGAAACAACTGAACAACAACAAATAAAATAGGAGAGAAGTCATCCCCTCCCTCCTGTATTGAGAGGGAATGTTTATGTTTCTGTTCTTTCTACATTTTTGAAGCAAATATCCCATTATCAAAGCTAATTGGTGTTAACTGGTTAATTGAAACTGCAACACTTGTCATTGACAGCTAACAGAAGGGAAAACACACCCAAATGCTCTTGCCAAAGCAGCAGAGAAAAGCCCCCCGAGGGCACCCCTAGAAAGTTGAAAGGGAGATGTGGCTGGCTTCACTATAAGAGAATGAGGCAGGAGTGGATGTACTATATGAGATTTTCTGGATCAGTGGTATGTCTTGGTAACTGTGGGCAACAGTTCATTGCATAATTAATTATCTGGTCACTTACAACTTATTGATTCATTTCTCTAAGATATTTTGAGTCTGTATTTGTAACATATACACTTGTCAATCAGCCCATGAAGGATACAAGCTTCTGATTTATCTTTGTAGCTACCAGGTCATATCTTGCTAGGTATTCAATATGTGCTAAATTTGATATATTGTTATTTGATTTTTGTGTTTTATCATTATTATTGTTCTTCTCATCATATATTCAATGGAGCTCAGGTAGAAACAACAAAAGGATAAGTCACTGGTGTAATATTGTCACCCGTGGGAAGTCAAGCAGCCTAGCTGAGGCAGCAAGACACTCTATAGAAGAGACAGGAGCTGGCACGTGCCAGGCAAGTCAAGCCACCATCCCCACGGGCTCTCCTCAATCCCCAGGGCAGATAGCCCTGAACCTGGAACCCAAGAACCTTACGAATATCAGTGCCTCTCAGACCACCAGTCTTCCTTCCAGCCCAGGTCCAACAACCATCATTGAGAAGAGTAATCCCTGTGGAGAAGGAGGTTCACCTTCCAGACCACCACCAGCTAGCAGGCAAGCCCAAGAGCCCCAGATTTGGGAGTACCTCCTACACCACTGATCTTGCTTCCAGACCAAGCCCCGCAGCCATCATCCCAGGAAACAAGTCTGTGGCCTTCTTTTTGTGTGTTCTGCTCCCATTAGAATGTGACCTCCTAGAGAGGTCTTGATTTTCTCTTTGTATCCCCAGTATTTAGCTCAGTGCTTTGCACATAGTGAGTGCTAAATAAATGATTTTTTTCATCCATTCACTTACGTGTAATGTTCACTGGGCTATCACACAGACAGATAAAATGATTATTTTTTATAACTGAATAAATGAAAGTATCTTTGGGACAACTCCAGTTGCAGAGAAGATGCTAGGAACGATATGCACTCCATCCTGTTCTTGAAGGGTTATAATTACCATCATTAAGAGTCTGGGGAAGGAGCCTGACATTTTTGTTTACATAGAATTCTCTGCCCTCTGAAGTCTCATAGAATGAAGATTGAGATTCAAGGTCTAAGGGCACCCTATTTCACAAAGTCCCTCCTGCCCTCCTCTGGCTTTAGGAGAAATAAAACCACTGGTTTCTAGTACCCTGTCTGTTGAGGTACTGACATTTCAAGTCATCCCTTGGCAATCTGTTTAAGCCTCCAATCCTTTTCTTCAGGCTTAGCTGTTTCCCACCCTCTTCCTTTTACTCCTGGGGGACTTGTATATAAACCATTCTAGTTGTTTGGAAAGGAGGGAAGAAGGGAAGAAATCCTCCCAGGACCATGAAGGAGGCTGAAGGGCATATTGGCTTTCTCTAGGAAAATTCTTTCCATCCCTAGAAATTAAAGAAATGTAATGTTTCTTAAAATGGAACAGACTTTTCAGATGGAAGAGAAAGTTTTTTTTTTAATAACAATAGCTATGATTTATATAGCCCCTACTATGTGCCAGGCATCGTGTTAAACACTTCATAACTATCTCACCTCATCCTTACAACACCAAGAGGTAAGTGTTATTATTATCCCCATTTTATAGTTGAGGGAACTGAGGCAAACAGAGGTTAAGGGACTTGCCAAAGGTCACACAGCTAATTTGAACTCAGGTCTTCTTGAGTCCAGGCCCAGAACTGTATCCACTGTGCCACCTAGCTGCACTGCTGTACCTGACTTCCCCTGGATTGTCTTCATCCAGGGGTACACTGGAACCAGTTCAAAGCCTTGAGAGAGTTGATTGTTAAATTTTCACTGTGAGCATTTTACACCTCAGAAATCAGCAAATGGTACAAATCAAGGCTCGATTTATTATTTTGTCAATTGTCTGGACTTAAAAAGTTATGGACAAAATGTTAATAATGCAGATTATTCAGTGTGTCATGCGTACTTGAGGGGGAAGGGGAGGCAGGTGGAAAAGGTCATTAAACGTTTACAATGCATCCTTGCTTCGAGCCTTTAAGATTTTACTATATGAATGGACGTGATAATTTTACCAAGATCACCAGGAAATGCTTCTCCCCGGCTGAAAAGCAGCCTACAGAAAACACCATCTTCTCTCCCTTGAGTTACATTCCCCAGGATTTTCCTTTCTCCATTCTGGAGACCATCAGGGCCCAAAGGCTTGATAACCCTTTTCTACTTCCACCCAAGAGGGTGGGAACACCCTAGCGATGTCCCCCCTTAATCTTAAATTTGCCCATTGGGTAATAAGGCCTATTTCATTGGATCCGATGACTATCATTGAAATAGAACCGTCCTGAGATATACAGCAGGTCAGAGAACTAGAGGCTATCCACAGGGCCCCCAAGATACAATCAGTTCTAGGTAACATCTACAACAGGCTTGAAATGATGAGATGCAAGAATTTCATGGCACTGAGCTAGGTTGTGGGGGTACGAAGATGAAAAGCAGCACACGTCCTGCCTTCAGGGAGCTTCCACTGAGGTGGGTGCAGGGCAGGGTAGGGGATGGTGGGAAAAGATGAGCCATGGGGTCTGATAATAATACAAATTAGGCTGTGATTAAATGCACAGGCGACACGCAACACTGGAGGGGCCCTTTGCCCTTGCTTCCTTTCATCCCCTTCCCTGGGCTGCTCAGAACCTATCAGGAATGCTAGACTACTCTCATCAACTGAATGAGATGAGTCATTGTCATTCCCTCTTGTGATTGGAAAGCCACCAAGCCCTGCCATCTGCCCTGCCCATGCTTCCTAAGCTCCTCCAGACTTCCTCATCCACCCCTCTACCCCCACCTCAGACCCCAGGCACTCTCATTTGGCCTACTAATGCAACATGAGGGACCCTGGGCCTTGTCGACAGCCATTTTTTTCCCTTAGCATGCTTCGTCTGGATTCAACCAATGTCAATCAGTTCTTTCTCCGGAGGCGGACAGTACGCTTCATCATTAGTCCTTGTGGGATTGTCTTGGATCACTGCATTGCTGATAAAAGCTAAGTCACTGACGATTCTTCATTGAACAATATTGGTGTTCCAATATATGTTGTTCCAATTCTCCTGGTTCTGTTCACTTCACTTTGCATCAGTTCATGTAAGTCTTGGCTTGTTATTTCTTATAGCACAATAGTATTTCATTATAATCATAAACTATAGCTTATTTAGCCATTCCCCAATTGATGGGCATCCCTTCAAATTCTAATTCTTAGCTACCACAAAAGGAGCTGCTATAAACAGTTTTGTACAAATAGATCCTTTTCCTTTTTTCTGGATGTCTTTAGGATATAGACCTAGCAGCTGTATCGCTGGATCAGATGCAGAGTTTTATAGCCCTTTGGGCATATTCCAAATTGATCCAGAATGGTTGGATCAATTCACAACTCCACCAACAGTGCATTAGTGTCCCAGTTTTCTCACAACCCCTCCAACACCCAACATTATCCTTGTTTGTCATATTTGCCAATTGGATAGGTGCAAGGGAGTACCTCAGAGTTGCTTTAATTTGCATTTCTCTAATCAATAGTAATTTAGAGCATTTTTCATATGACTATAGATAACTTTGATTGTTTTGTCTGAAAACTGCCTATTCATATCCTTTGACCATTTATCAATAGGGGAATGACTTGTATTTTTATAAATTTGACTCGGTTCTCTATATACTTGAGAAATGAGGCCTTTATTGGAGATACTTGTTGCAAAAAAAAAAAAATTCGCAGCTTTCTGATTTCCTTCTAATCTTAGTTGCATTGGTTTTGTTTGTGAAAAAAACTTTAATTTCATATAATCAAAATTATCTATTTTACATTTTGTAATGCTCTCTATTCTTCTATGGCCCTAAATTCTCCCCTTATCCATAAATCTGACAGATAAACTATTCCATGTTCTCTTAATTTGCTTATGGTGTCACCCGTTAGGTGTAAATCATGCTAGATTACTGTGGTCATTCACTATAATGTAATTTGTACCTGATCTATTTCATTAATCCACCACTCTATTTCTTAGCTAATACCAGATTGTTTTGATAATTACTGCTTTAAAATACTTTGAGATCTGGTATGGCTAGACCACCTTCTTTCACTTTCTTTTTTATTGATTCCCTTAATATCCTTGAGCTTTTGTTCTTCCAGATGAATTTTGTGATTTTTTTCTAGCTCTATAAAATAAATGTTGACAGTTTGATTGGAAATGCACTGAATAAATAGATTAATTTAGGTAGAACTGTCATTTTTATTAGATTGACTAGGCTTACCCATAAACAAGTAATATTTTTCTGATTGTTTAGATCTGACTTTATTTGTGTGAAGTGTTTTATAGTTGTGTCCATAGTTCCTGGGTTTGTCTTGGCTGATAGACTCCCAAGTATTTTATGCCATTTACAGTTATTTTAAATGGAATTTCCCTATCTCCTGCTGCAGGACTTTGTCGGTAATATATAGAAGTGCTAGTGATTTATATGGGTTTATTTTGTATCCTGCAACTTTGCTAAAATTGTTAATAATTTCAAGTAGTTTTTCAGTTGATTCTCTAGGATTCTCTAAGTATATCATCATATCAGCTGCAAAGAGTAATAGTTTTGTTTCCTCATTGCCTATTCTAATTACTTTCTTTTTCTTCTCTTATTGGTATAGCTAACATTGCCAGTATAATATTAAATAATAGAGGTGATAATGGGCATCCTTGCTTTACCTTGATTGTACTGAAAAGGCTTCTAGCAGGGCAGTTAGATGGCACAGTGGATAGAGCACCAGCTCTGGATTCAGGAAGACCTGCGTTCAAATTTGGCCTCAGACACTTGACACATTACCAGCTGTGCAACCTTGAACAAGTCACTTCACCCCATTGCCTCACAAAAGAAAAAAAAAAGGCTTCTAGCTTTTCCCTATCACAGATAATTCTTGCTGATGGTTTTAGATAAATATTACTTATCATTTTAAGGAAAGCCCCATTTATTCCTATGTTCTCTAGTATTTTTAATAGGAATGAGTGCTGTATTTTGTCAGAGGCTTTTTCTGCATCCATTGAGATAATAATATGATTTCTGTTGGTTTTGTTAGCAACATAGTCAATTATGCTAATGGTTTTCTTATTATTGAACCAGTTCTGCATTCCTGGTATAAATCCCACCTGGTCATAGTGTGTGATCCTGATGATAGACTGCTCTAATCTCCTTGCTAGTATTTTATTTAAAATTTTTGCATCAATATTCATTAAGGAAATTGGTCTATAGTTTTCTTTCTCTGTTTTGTTTCTTTCTGATTTAGGTACCAGCACCATATTTGTGTCATAAAGAGTTTAGTAGGACTCTGCCTATTTTCTTCAAATAGTTTATACAGTACTGAGATTAACTGTTATTTAAATGTTTGGTAGAATTCACTTGAGAATCCATCTGGTCCTGGGGATTTTTTTCTTTTCTTTTCTTTTCTTTTTTTGATGAGGTAATTGGGGTTAAGTGACTTGCCCAGAGTCACACAGCTAGTGAGTGTTATGTGTCTGAGGCTAGATTTGAACTCAGGTCCTCCTGACTCCAGGGCCAGTGCTCTATCCACTGCACCACCTAGCTGTCTTGGGATTTTTTTCTTAGGAAGTTTACTGATGGCTTGTTCAAATTCTTTTTCTAAGACTGGGTTAAGTATTTTATTTATTCTTCTGTTAATCTGGGTAATTTATATTTATGTAGATATCTACCCATTTCATTTTGATTGTCAAATTTATTGGCATATAATTGGGCAAAATAGCTCCTAACAATTGCCTTAATTTTCTCTTCATTAATGGTGAATTCACCACTTTCATTTTTGATACCAGTAATTTGTTTTTTTTCTTTCTTTTTTTCAATCAACCAATGGTTTATCTATTTTATTGGTTTCTTTTTTCATAAAACCAGCTTCTAGTGTTATTTATCATTTCAATGGTTTTCTTACTTTCAATTTTATTAATCTCTCCTTTGATTTTCAGGATTTCAAATTTGGTGTTTAATTAGGGATTTTTAATACCATGAAATGAAGCTGAAAAATTTGATTATCACCAGAGCAAAGAGAGCCTTGAATGCCGGGATGTTGAGCAAAGGAGTGATATTATCAGGCCAGGTGGTATTACACATTCCTATATGCAAAGTGGTTTCATCAGAGGCTATACAGTGAATGGCCCAACCTCCCAAAGGCTGTAGTAGCCCCACTGGTCACCAGAGGGAGCTTACCTAAAAGCTCATAAACTACATCTCCTACCACTCATAGGTCCCATGGCTGATTGGCAAGGTGGGTGCCCTAGACCCAGTTCAATATTAACCTAGAGATACGGAAAGAGAAAATCAGTGCAGCACCACTTGGAAAGTTGCATGTTATAGTGATTACATACGTAAAGGGAAAAGCAAGCTCTCTTCATAGAGATCTGAAGTTTCATGTACAATCCTTTTTTTCTTTTTCTACTTTGTATACGGAAATTCTCATTTTACTTGGTGTCTGGCTGAGTTCAGAATACAAAATTTTATAAGAAAATGCAATAATTCTCAGAAATATTAAACAATTTGGAAATAGTTCTAATCCACCATCCCTGCTTGTCTGGGACCCTTCCCTCTTTGTCAGCCAACCTCATAAGACTGAAGCGATTGTCTTTTCATTGTTCAGGTGATTCACTAAAACACAGTAAAGTGAAAAACTATAAGTTTATGACCTAGAAAGTCTGATCATCGCCCTGAAACCTCCCCCCAGATCTCCCAGTAGATCATAGGCAAGAATAAGGGAAGGGACTGCACTTTTGGAGTCCACCAGGAATGGCTCTGCCAACAATCCAAAAGAGAGGGGAATGGGGGCAGGGAGACGGGACACGTGATAGAATCGGGCTCCTGGGCTGACGGTGCGGCAGCTGGGGTCCCACTCCATCTCTGCCTCCCAACCCCAAGCTTTGGTCCTGTCTCCATTCTAGAGCCCCTTCCTTAGCTGCCCCAGCTCTCCTGAATCAATCTCATTACTGTTTGCACCACGCAGTGCCTCCAGATTCCCCCTAATTCGAGTGCCTTCCCTCCGGCGATTATCTCCCATTTACCTCGTCCACATGTCTCCTTCACTTGTGAGCACCTGGAAAGCAGGCACTGTCTTGCCTTTCTGTGTGCATCCCCATATTCCACGAATGTAGTAGGTGCTTAATAAATGTTATTGACTGACTCGGAGCAGGGGCAGCAGCCACAAGCAGCGAGTCAGCACCACGGGCCACCTTCCCTACCATGAGCTGTCTGTCTCTCCTCCTCTGCTCCCGGCAGCATGGACCAACGCAATGGGAAACCAGAGGTCACTCCCAAAAGCCAAACTGAAGAAAATGCAAGAGGAGGAAAGGGAACCAGCAACAACAGCTGTAGGATGGCAGACCCCTTCTGCTCCCTGGGATTCCTCTTTACAAGGAAGGCCCTCAGGAGCCGACGGCCATGTGGACAGGAAGCACCCATTCACGGCAGGTTCCAGTTGGCCAACCACGGGGTGAAAGGGAGGCTCAAATGCCTGGCTCCAACTCCTTCCTCTTTGTCTTTCTGGGCTTCCTTGGTGGGGTGTGGGGCTCACAGTGTATAATGAGACACTATTCTGTAAAGGGAGAGGCCTCAAGGCCTTCATTCCCCTTGAGAAACAGGCCTGGGGCTGTGACTTCCGAGTTCGTTCTTTTCTACTCTGGGTGCAGGAGTAGAGTTTCCAATCACGGGAGAAGGAGCCGCAGGAATTCAGGTGGGGTTTCTGCAGACAGCAGAGCATCATAGCCCCAAGGGCAAGGACCTGACCTTTGAGAGTGACCTTCAGGGCCCCAGCTCAGCTAAAGGAGGCCTCACCCTCTGAGTATGAACTTGTGGGAGCCGTGCCATGCAGGAACCTGTAGGGAACAATATGTCCCAGAGGTGGCGGGGAAACATTTGCGTGCTGCTACCGCACCTCTGAAGCAAACAGCCCTTCATAAAAGCTCTCCGGAGTGGCTGTGTGTGTGCAGTTAAATGGAAGCTGGGTGCCAGTCACCTAACAACTTCGGAATACAGGAGCTGGGGGCTCAAGCAGATGGCAGAGGAGAGAGACACCCGACCCTTCAAGGAATCCTACAGCCCAGGGGAGGGAGATGCCACAGTGGACAGGTGAAGCTAGCATTCAGAAAGCGCTCTGAGGTTTGCAAAAGAGCCCAGGGGCATTAGCTCACCTGAGTTTCCCAACAGCCCTGGGAGCTGGGTGCTAAGTCCGACACCCGCATGCCCTCTCATGTGGCTTCATCTCTGTCCTAAACTCACCAAGGGGAATTATGCTTTCGTTTGCTAAAGACTCAGTTTCCCCTAGAGCTACGTAGGGCCTCTCAGATTCCCACAGAGATGACATATGTTGCAGACCCTAGTACAAACAAGCACAGTAAATATTCATTGCAGTTATCTGTTAGGCATTCTACTAAGAAAGAAAGATTTGGGCAGAGGAGACAGACAAAGAGACAAAATAATAATAGCTCACATTGATAGAGCATTCTAAGGTTTACAAACCACTTTACACAACTCTGATCTTCACAACAACCTGTGAGGTAGGGGCTATCACTATACCCATTTTACAGATGAGGAAACTGAGGATTCAAGAAAGAATAATAATAATAATGGTGATGATAATAATATCTAGTGTTTATATAGTGCTTTAAGGTTTGCAAAGTACTTTACACATCTCATTCAGTCTTCACAACAACCCTGTGAGGCAGGTGTCATTACTATGCCCATTTTACAGATGAAGAAACCAAGGATTCAAGAGAGAATAATAATATAATATCCAGCATTTCTATAGTGCTTTAAAGTTTGCAAAGCACTTTACAAACATTGTCCCAAGTTCGCATAGTGAGTATGCAGCAGACCCAGGATTCTAAACCAAGTCTCCAGAGTTAAAGATCAGAGATCTCTCCAAAGCAGTTACACTTTTCCCACTCCTAGCTCTCTCAACTAGCTTTGCTGTGGTTAGCAGGCACAATGTCTAGGGTGAAGGGCCACAAGCCTCACGTGAGATCATTTGAAGAAAAAAAATTAAACTGAAATTGTCAAGATACTAGGAAACACCCTGTTCTCCACAGCTAAGGCCCAGCAATCAGGCTGTGCCCCGAGCTTGGCAGAACAACAATCCCTTGCCCTCACCCTCTGGCTGATCTCACCCTCCGGCAAAATCACCTAATTACTGTATTGCTTCGACCAGCACCGGGTGTTCTCTGAGCTCCTACAAGCACTAGGCAAGCTCAGACACGTTCCGGTCGTGAAGCCCTGCCATGAATCAAACTCATCTCATTTCTGCTGTTACCCTTCACTGGGCTATGGCTCACTATGTAACCTTTGGTACAAATATCAAGGTTTAGTCACAGCAGGTCCCTTCACTAGAGGCAGGACCCCGGCACATGTGTCTAATCCACCTCTCTGCTTGGAAGCCACTGCCCTCACTTTGAAATTAAGCTTCTGTTTGATTCCTGACTCTCCTATCTCCAGCCTGCTCCACTGGGCTCCTGCCATCCACAGGTTAGAGGCCGGCTTGGTCCGGCTGCAAAGCCTCAGGGCATCTCAGGATTGTCCTTTAATACACAGAACGCCCTGGGCTCAGGGGCTCATCTTCCCCTTCCCCCAACTCAAATGCCAAATGAAACAGGACTTAGCTGTCTAAGGGATTTCCACTACGGTTACTGTCACAATGGAAAATTTCTCAGCCAACGTCAGAGTCCCACACCACCCCCTGTGAATGCCCAATCTGAATCCCAGAGGGAGCTAGCCTGGTCCTGCCACGTTGCCTCATGCGCTAGAACAGGCTCCTTCCTCAGCCTCCCTCACCACCACCCACCTCAGTCTCCCTGGACCACCTAGCCTGGTGCTGTTGCCTGGTTGGGATCTCTCTGCTAATTGCAGAGTTCACATCCTGCCCTAATCACATCGGGAAAGCCAAACCAACAGAGAGGAAGGCAGGGCCTTTCCCACATCTTCACATCTCTCATGAGGTGTTACCAGGAGGCTAGCTGAAGCCCGTGGCAAACAGCAGGGTTGCCGTGTGCAAGTGTAAATGGGACAATATTGCCCATGAGGCAGAATCAAAGGGCAGGGAAATGGCGGCAGAGACTCCCAAAGGAGTTTGGGCGGTCTTCTCCAGAGGGTTCTAAAACTAGGATGAGCATCTGTTAGTCTGGAAGAATTAAAGATGGGCCATGGTGGAGCAGCCTCCCTCCCCACCTCTGCCTATGAAACCCTTCCCTTCCTTCCAAGGAAGCTCCAGCACCACCCCCACTTACAGGAAGCCTTCCTTAATCCGGCCCAGCTTCAGGGGAGCCCTGCTCCATAACCACCTGGTACTGAGAGGTAGCTAGGTGGGTGCCAGTGGATAAAACTCCAGACCTGAAGTCAGGAAAGCCTTAATTCATTCAAATCTGACCTCAGACACTTAATAGCTGTGTGACCCTGGGCAAGTTACTTAACCCCTGCCTGCCTCAGTTTCCTCATCTGTAAAATAAGATAAAGATAAATAAATAAATAAAAATAAATAATAAAGATGAATAAAGATAAAATAAGATAAATAAAATAAGATCCTATCACCTCCCTTCCAGGGCTGTTGTGAGGATCAAATGAAATAGTATCTGTAAAGCACTTCACAAACCTTAAAGCGCCATGTATTAGTTATTAGTATTTAACTATCTTATATTCACTTTGGATTTATCCAACATATATTGACCTGTGATCTTGTTGCTTGCCCCATTAGAACGTAAGATCCTTGAGGACTGAAATTATTTGCTTTTCTTTCTATCCTCAACACCTGGCATATAGTAGGTGCTCAATAAATGCTTGGTGATTGATTGACTGAGGGACCTTATACCAGCTTTGTAGGGAGGCAGTTGCTGTAATGGGTGGCTTGCTGGACTTAGAGACAGGAATAAATTAATCAATCAACCAACAAGCTTTTATTAAGTTCTGACTTCATGCTGAACTAGGTACTGCAGCCACAGCACTGAGATTAAAGTGAAATAAATGACTGGACGTCTCCGGCCATCTCTGAAAAACTCAAGCACGGTTCTGGAAAGCTCTCTCCATCTCTAATTCACTCGAGCTTGCTATCCTGCAAGGATAAGCATTTCTTGATGAGCCAAGTCTATGTTCCCAGACTTTTACTTTATTAAAACGTAAACAGTCTGCTCCAACTACATTAAATCCCAAAGAAAAAAATCCACCCACAAGACCAATTGCATTCCTATTGCTTGCTCTTCTGGCCGGATTCTTCATGGCCACACACATATGCAAATGAACTCTGGGGAGCAGAAGGCTTATTGTGGCATGATTGGCATTTAAGCAGACATTTTGAAAACTTGATTACTCATATGTACCCGGTGGCAGAGAAGTGGGTAATCTCGGCTTTTTTTCCCAAAAAAAACAAATTGGAAAGAAGACTTCTTATATAACTCTAAAGGAACTGTTTTGAAATAGAAAAGCATTCCAGAATCTTGCCAAGGCCCAAAGTCAAACTCTCTTGTCAAAAACTGCTTCACCTTCCCACTTTCGAGAAGTGGGTCCTCTGGTCCTGAGACACTGTGTTTGTTCTAGAGAGCAAGACTTGAAGCCAAGATCTGATGGCAAATCCTGCCTCAGACACTTCTTAGCTGTGTGACCCTGGGCAACTCCCTTAACTTGGCTGTGCCTCAGTTTCCTAATCTGTAAAAGGAAAATAAGAGCACTTACCTCACAAGTTTGTGAGAATCAGATGAAATCATATGTGTGTAGTGCTTTGCAAGTCTTAGCGGGTGGTGTAAATGCCAGTTTTCACCATCCCTTCGAAGATTCCCCTGCAGCAACTCAGCCATTTCTTTGGTCCCCTGGGATGTAAGTTCACCCAGACCTGATGACAGCCTTTTGGAGGGTCACTAGGTGGGTGAGCTCTTACTCTCTAGTCTGAAAATAATTCTAGTGGGTAGAGAGCAAGATAAGCATTGAGTAACCCTGTCATTTTTTAAACAAATGGGTAGGGCATAATTCGGTCAGTTAGGTGCCACAGTGGATAGAGTGCTGTGCCTGGAGTCAGGAAGAGTCCTTGAGTTCAAATCTGGCCTCACACACTTACTAGCTGTGGAACCCTGGGCAAGTCACTTAATCCTGCCTGCCTCAGTTTCCTCATCTGTCAAATGAGTTGGAGAAGGGAATGGCACACCACTCCTAGAATCCTGGCCAAAAACCCCAAATGAGGTCATGAAGAGTGGCGCACGACTGAAAACAACTGAACTACAACAGAATATAATACAAAGAGCCTTAGGAGGCTACAGGAATTGTTTGGGAGAGCGGAGAGAGCAGAGAGAATAAGGAAAGGGCTGTCTGTGTGCAGGACTGTTAGTTAGTGCCAAGCAGAAATCGACAAAGCCCCAAGCTGTGGCCATGGGGGAAAGCACCTCCCAGCAGGGTGCCAGGACGGGACAGGTACAGGAGAAGGGTGAGGGGAACGGGCTGGACAGGGTCCCAGAGTCACCGAGGAAAGGGCCCTGGATACGGTGACACTAAGCAGCCCAGCAGACAGGGAAGTGGCTGGAAGGGACCAGGAGGGGCCACAGTAAGCAAGACTGTGAATATGAGCCAAAGAAGTCATCACAAAGAGAGAAGCACAGAGAGGTGATGAGCAGGCTGACTCCAGAGCGCCATCAGGTGGTGCAGACTGGTATTTGTTATGTTTGGTTGGTTTTACGTTTAAATTTTGTATTTACATTTTTGGCAGGCCAGCTTCATGTCACCCTCTGGTGGTCAAAAGTGTCATTCTCTTTCTCTTTCTTTTTTCTTTTTGGTATCCTGAATACTTGGGGCATCAGCTCATAGCAAGATGGACTTAGCATGGCTAATGTGGACATTTGTTTTACATGACTAGACCTATTTGTAATAGGTTTTATTTTTCTTGAATTCTCCTTAGCCAGAGAAGAGGAAAGGGAGGATGGAAGGGGGAGGGAGAGAATTTAGAACTAAAAAGGGATAAAGAAATTTGTGCTTTAAAATTTTTTCTTAAATAAACTAAAAAAATACTTACAAAAAACTGGACTGAAAGAGGCCTGAGAGATCATCTACTGCCACTCCCTTTTCTACAAATTAGGAAACTGAGGCCAAGTGAGTCTGAATTATCAAAGTGACTCATCCAAGGCCACACAGCTAAACTATCATGATGGGGTCCTTACATTAAACTGGGAATTAAATATTGGCATCATCCAAAAACCAGAGCAGAGTCAACAGGGATTAAAATCATAAAGCAGATAGTTTGTATTCAGTGTGCGCCCACTTCCTCTTTAAACTCCTCCCTCCCACCCCCACTTACCTCTTCTACCCAGTATCCTCAGGCCACATGCTAGCTCCCTAGCCCTAGATTTGGCTTACAAATGGAAAGGGAGGGGCAGCTAAGTGGCACAGTGGATAGAGCTCCGGCCTTGGAATTCGGAGGACCTGAGTTCAAATCCAGCTTCAGACACTTGACACTTACTAGCTGGGCAAGTCACTTAACCCCGACTGCCTCACCAAAAAGGGGGAAAAAAAAAAGAAGTACAAAGGGAGCTTTTTCTCAAGTCAAAGGAACAAACATCTCTCCACAGAATTTCAGAAATTATTTGCAGGACAGGAGAGATCATTTGGGTCACGGGACCTTTTCGGTTCTCCTTCCGTCTCCCTGTGGAGGCCCTAGGCCAGCCCTAGAGCAACACCTCTTTCCCCCATCTCATGCAGGAATGCCATGACTTTTCCACTTAGAATGTAGCACCTGATTATCAAAGTCCATTGCAATGGTTCTCAAAGGTAGGACCACAGGATAAATCAGATTCCTCAAGTCCAGGGACCCGCAGGTCTACACCATCCATCAACAGCTGCTGATTCTTCAACTTTGCTCAAAAAAGCACAGGTCACCTCACCAGAAAGGCAAGGGAAAATATTTTTCCAGAATGCCAGGGCCCCTTCCCATGCATCCTTTTCTGATGGCTGGGTCATAACCACATGGGAACATCAAGGGAAGAACTCTAACAGGAAAAGCTGAAGCCCAAAGGATAAAGTGGGCTTAGTCACAACAAAAAGCCACCACTTTGACTATCAGTTTTTCTTACTCAAAATACCTACTCACAATTCTTTTTTGAGCCCGAGTTTAGAGGGAATGTGACATAGATCAGGCTGTGAATCTCATCTCTGCCACTAAGTAGCTGTGTGACTTTGCCCAGGTCCCTTCAACTCTCTGGCCATCGGTTTCCTCATCTGTAAAAAGGATTGGGCCAGATGATCTTCTGAGTTCCCTCCCAGCTCTAACAACCTTATCAATGAAAAGAAAAAGAATTACTGTTCTTATTTATACCATGTAGCTCCAAAGAACTTGGAAATTCTTTGTTGACAATACTCACATTTCTATTTCTGTTACTGTTATTTAAACTGGTGAGGGAGGCAGAATTGAGTGAGAATCAGCCCAGGTTCAAGGACGTCAACCCTGATAACGTACTTGATGGTTTAAAGGAAACTGTGAAGGCTCTTCTGTCCACTGCCGAGGGAGATATGGCACAAATAATGACCTGATGGGAGTCAGACACGCAGGATAAC
The DNA here is from genome assembly GCF_900497805.2 of Vombatus ursinus. Taxonomy (NCBI): domain Eukaryota; kingdom Metazoa; phylum Chordata; class Mammalia; order Diprotodontia; family Vombatidae; genus Vombatus; species Vombatus ursinus. The sequence goes on from NW_020954618.1 coordinate 1,265,075, forward strand.
CGCTGGTGGGCCTGAGCGTGTGCTCTGGTACAGTACTGAAGGGTCAAGCAAAACAGTCCCTTCTTGGTCCCCACTACCTCGGGCTGTCTGACAGAGAAGAGTTGGCTTCTCGCCCCTTTATTAGAACACAGCCAATGCTACCTGTCCTTTGACTTCCAGCAAAGGAGAGGCAGGAAAGGGAGGAATTCTCTCCCCTCCACATTTGGGAGGATATCACTGCCAGGAGAATTTTCTATTGTTTTTTATTCTGAATTTAAACATCAAAAAAGAGCATTTCCATATACACAGAACACAAAAAGAAGATTCAGTGAGATGGCTCAGGGTTTAGTGTTAAACTTGTAGTCAGGAAGACCCGAGTTCAAATCTGGCCTCAGTCACTAGCCATGTGACCCTGGGTATGTCTCTTAAACTCACTCAGCCTCAGTTTCCTCATCTGTTAAATAACAATTGTACCTATTTCATAGGGTTGCTGTGAAGATCAGATAACATACGTAAAGCATTTTGCAAGCCTTAAAATGTTATAGAAACGCTACTGCTACTACTTTGTTGCTCACTCATTTCACTCGTGTCTGACCCTTCATGGCCCCATTTGGGGTTTTCCTGGCAGAGATACTAGAGTGGTTGGCCATTTTCTTCTCCAGCTCATTTTACAGATGAGGAAACTGAGGCAAACAGGGTTAAGTGACTTGCCCAGGGTCACACAGCTAGTGTCTGAGGTCAGGTCTGAACTCAAGTAGATGAGTCTTCCTGACTCCAAGCCTAGCACTCCACCATCATGCCGCTCAGCCGCCCACTACTACTACCACTGTTGGTGGTGGTGGTGGTAGTGTATGAGATGTCTTCTTAACCATTCTTCACCTTTCATTACTACCACAGAAAACACACACAAAAGAAGTGAGGTTTCTGGCCAAGAGGCTCTCTCCAAAGTAACCAATGATATCTTAACTGCCAGATCTAACAGCCTTTTTTCAACTGTCCTCCTTCACCAACTTCTGCAGCTTGACCCCGCTGATGACCTCCTCTTGGACGATATCTCCCTCCCAGGTTTCTATGACACTACCTCTCGGTTCTCCTGCCTGCCTAACCTTCTCCTCAGTCTCCTTTGCCGGCCTCCATCAGTGTCACACACCCTGTGGACATCCTCTAAGACTCCATCCCGGGCCCTCTTCCCTTCTTCCTCCCGATCATCCCATCTGTCTCTCACCAAGTCCCACAGATTTCCAGATCTATATAACTGCCATAGTCTCACGCTTGGGCTCCAGTCCCACTACCACTAACTGGCCCTTTGAACACTAAGAACTACATGACTACACTGTGTATTACTGGAAATCATGAGATTCCAGATCTATTTCAGCAACAGAGAAAGAGATTACTCACCAATTTAGCAAAATCACTGAAATCCAGATCACCCTCCCCCCATTCAACAAAGTCAAAGGTCTGTCAGGCGACTGACTGAAAGCATTTTGGGAGTCTTGCCTTATCTCAAGTCCTCCTTCAATTCTAAGAGACAAAACCCCAGTCTTTCTTTCACAGCACATAACCCCCAAACTCTCGATACCGAATCTATTCTAACCACTCAGTCCCATTTTCTGGGCAATAAAAACAGGGCCCCTGCTCAACCAACACAAACTTAGAACATTCAGCAGTTTGCCTTTCAAGTAACTGAGGATTTAATGACACCCAGCTGGGTTTATAAACTGGAGATGCCTGAGGTCTCTAACACAGGTCCTTCTCCAACCACTTTCAAATCCTCTCCCCATTATTATTCAAATGAAATAGATTAAAATACTCATTCTTGGGAGACCGAGAGGAGGGGAAGGGAAGGCCGGAGCAGCTCCTGGCTTTGGCCCCAAGACCTGAGGCAATGAATCGACTAAATGATCTGGAAGCATAACCAGCACCACAATCCCCTAGGGAGTAACTGGTTGCGCCCATGCCGAGCCTGGGGGCACTATTTGTGGCACAGCTACAGGGTGCAGCGGAAAGGGAGCTAGTTTTGAAGTCAGAGGACCTGTGTTCAAATCCTGGTTCTGCTACTCACTAGCAGTGAGACTTGAGCAAGTCATTTGGGGGAAGGGAATAAGCCTTGAAGAGCATCTACTATGTGTCAAGCACTATGCCAGGTACTTTACAAGGATTATCTCATTTGATCCTCACAACAACCTTAGGAGTCAGGAGCTATTATCATCTCCTTTTTACAGGTGAGAAAACTGAGGCAATGGAGGTTAAGAGACTCGCCCAGGGCCTTCTAGGCCTCAGCTCCCTCATCTGCAAAATGAAGGGGCTGGCTGCATGGCCCAGGGCCCCATCAGCTCCACATCTGCAATCCTGCGGTGCCAGGGGTGTCTGTGTGACACACACGTGTCAGGTGGACACGCTTACCGTCATGGAGGGTGGCTCTTGGTCACGAATATTTGCTTGACAGCAGCCGAACGAGGCTCTAGACTGGGACGGACGTTACTGACCCAATTGTTTCTCTTTAGGGAGGCACAACTCAAGGAAAGGGAAGCCGTCAGTGCCCCGAGAGCCTTCCCGGGAGGCCGCTCCACCACTGAACTTCTAAAGGTCCGTCCCACTGAGAAGAGTCTGTCATTTTTTTTTTTTAAAGCTGCTTTCTTTGAAAAAGCACTGTTGGAACAAAAATGACCATGGCTGGGAGACCCTTAAAGGCACCAAAGGCCCACCTACAACCAACAGGAAATACGCTGTCTGGCCTCAGAGACATCCCTGGGCTGGGAGGGAAGTCTCCTGAGCCTCTGGGGCCACCCTGGGCTTACTAAAGTGGCTCAGCTAGCACCCGCTGCTGACCCTGCTCAAACCTTCCCAAGCACTGCAACCTGGTCCAGCTGAGCCAAGGGTCTCTGCATCCCAGACCCTGACCCCTTTAGCACCAAGTGTCCTGGAGTCTATGAACTCCCTCTCAGAACCGTTTTTAATACAGAATATGAAATACACAGGCTTACCAAGGAAACTAAATTGAAACAGTTATCAAAAGGGTTTTTAATTCACAGACCTCCTGAATCTTCCCACAGACCCCATGAACCTCAGGTTTCTTAAGAAGCCGTATCTCTTACTTACCCAGATTCTCACATGACATGCAGTCAACTTTTCCAGGTCTACCATCAAGACAAAATGCTCACTATGTTAGCTCCACCCCCCACCTTTGAAATCTACAGTATCATAAATAAAACTTCAGGTAATGAAAAAAAGACTTTATTTTAGACTGAACATGAAACTGATTTCTTCTTTTACAAGAAATTCATGATTCTAACTTACAAAAAATATAATTTACAATCCATCCTCAAAGAATTTTCCCTTTAACAGGAAATTTAACTGTATCAAATATCAACAGTAAAAGTAAAAAATAAATCCAAAAGACCAAAAACCCTCCATTTGACATGCTGTAAACCAAAAAGATCCTGCATGTGACCAAAAAGTCCCTTCAAACTTCATACTTCAGGCCCTTCTCCTCCAGGAACCAGCTAAACAGGAGAAAAACAACTGTTATTACAAAGCATCGTGTCCATGCAGTAAAATTAGTCGACGTTGAACAGGTGCAAGGCCACTTGTGGCCCTCTAGGTCCTCAAGTGCAGCCCTTTGATGGAATCCAAAGGTTGCAAGGCCACATGTGGCCACAAGGCCGCAGATTCCCCACCCCGGACTCTACACCTTCACCACACAAGCTTCGTCTAGTACTTTTTACTTGCTTAAAAATTTCCAAAAGAATTTTTTACAAAACCTGTTCCAAAATGGTCTGCCCACAAACCTGCCTTCAGGTAGACAAAAGGTCATCTCTCTTTTAAATTACCACCCCCTTCTCTGAATACTTACTGAGGATATAATGTCACTATTATTGTGATATCTGGCTTAATTTGTGAAATTTGAAGATTAATAACTGATTTCTTCCCCCACGTGCTGGGAAGGCAACATGACAATACAGTTTTCACAAATAGTTATCATGCACATAAAACGCTAAATTATCACATGAAAGATTTTTTAAACATCCTTTCAAACTAGAGCTATTATCATCTCCTTTTTACAGGTGAGAAAACTGAGGCAATTGAGGTTAAGAGACTCGCCCAGGGCCTTCTAGGCCTCAGCTTACTTACCCAGAGGAAAATATTGTTAGCAGAAGAAAAATATAAATCAATACGTTAACTAACTAGGACACTGCTTTTTTCTTTTTTTTTTCTTTTTTGCTTTTGGTGAGGCGATTGGGGTTAAGTGACTTGCCCTGAGTCACACAACTAGTAAGTGTTAATTGTCTGAGGCTGGATTTGAACTCAGGTCCTCCTGACTCCAAGGCCGGAGCTCTATCCACTGCACCACCTAGCTGCCCCTTAGGACACTGCTTTTCATCAATTTATATAAATAATACTTCAAAGATCTCCCTCTAGGGGGAATACTTTCAACACCAACACAGATCACAAGCCTTCCACCACTGGTTTTAATGGCCTCTGGAGCCAAGAATCCTGACTACCTGGAAGCCAAGCCTTTGGTGAAGATCCTGCCTAACTTAAATGGGCTGGGCCAAAACTGTTAACTACCTACTCTTGTACCTCAGGAAAGAACATACAAATTGTGCCCCCATCCCCCTCCCCACCTCCCATCACTCATAAAAGGCAGCATGGTGGCACAGGAGCCCCAAAGCAAGTCTTGAGTCAGGAAGACCTGAGTTCAAGGCCTGCCTTAAGACACAGCAACTTTGTGAACCTGTCTGGGCCCCACAAGCTGTCAATCAGCATCGGGGATGGAGTTACCATACCATGGAGCTCCCAACACAGAAAGAATTACATGGACAGATCCCACACCCCTCACAAAAACATCTGAGTAGTTACTCTGCATATTTTCCTAATTGGTTTTCTCAGGCTCCCATTATGGCTCTGGGTGGGTCAGTCCATTATTGGGCCCATTTGGCACAACCTGCCAGAGTCTGTGCTCCCCTGGCATCAGCTCCAAGAACCCAGGGTCACCTCCCAGTCACAGTGAGGCAATGGACAGAGACATTAGCTGATGAGATTTCAAGACCTGGTTACAGAAAAAAGCACACCGGCCTCGGAGTTAGGGGACCCAAGATCAAATGCTGCCGGTCACTGACTACCTGTGACCTTGGCCAGGTGACCTCCTCTCTCCACAGGGGTCAATCTCCTGATCTCATCTGTAAAATGAGGGGCTCTCTTCCAGCTCTGAGGCTGTGACCCTGATGATTACAGAGCTCTCTCCTCAGGAGACGGCTCCACAGGTGCCAAGAACTCTACCCCTTACACAAGGTCTGAGACTGCTGTGGGCAAGCTCTGCCCCTCTAAGCAAAGTCCTGGGCATCTCCTGCAAGGTTTATACAGACACACGTAGAGTCATACATACATCCACAGAAAATAATGCAGTTTCATACCCAATAACGTGGACCTTTAGCAAGCATTTCTGAGGAGAGTGCAAAGGGTGGGAAATGGTACCAAATCAACTACAATACAGAAAATGTCCTTGCCTGGGAGAACAGCCAAGGCCCTGGGGAGGTATACAGGGGTGACGGCCCCTGGAGTAACAAGAATCCTGTGAAGTGGCCGGGCCTACTTCCAAAATGAAGAGCCCTGAGCTTTACACTGGCCACCTGCCTCTCCCATTTCCATGGGGGAACGAGGCAGTGCCATCCCTCAGACACATTGATACAAGGAAAAAAGTTAGAAAACTATGAAACAACATGGCCACATTCAGCTTATTAATCCAGGCTAAGAACTCAGCAGGTAAGGAGGTTCACTAAGACAATTTGGCCCAGATATATTTACAAGTGACCACATTTTCATCTTGCAAAACTATCTGCTACTCCCCCGAGCAACGCCGCTGGCATAGTCCAAGGCTGCTTCAGTTTAGTGCCTCTGGTGAAAGGATACAGTTGTCACCATTGGCCATGGGCAGCATGGCCTCAATTTTTCTTAGCTGGGGCCTTGTAAAACTGTTACACTAAGTTCTTTGCTAACTATCTGAGAAAACTTCCTGCTTTCAATCCAGGGCTCTCCCCACTGCCTTCACCCCAGGCTGCCTCAAGAGCTCGGCTATCCATCCGTATCCTGCAGTGCCACCATGACTTTCTACCACATAAAGAAATGAAAGTTAGGCAGATGATGAATGTTTCCTGTAGATTCTATCTCCAACAGGTAATTTCCCATTCATATATCCTAAGTGCTTTAGGGAATAACAGTCACGAATGGAAAAAAATGCTAAAATAAAAATGAACACAGTAGGACAAGTATTTTCAAGATTACAAAAAAAAAAAAAAAGGCTTAAAAGCCTTGATTCCACCCACATTTCCCATACTACCCTGACACCATCCTGGCCACTCTAATGTTGATGGCAGGGACTCCAAATTCCTCCCCAGATGCCAATGAAAACCAAGAGAAAATGCAGAACCCCAGGACGTGCTGTCCTTTTTCAGGCCCACACCTGGTTCACTGGCTATGACAAGAACCATTTCTGATACTGAACATGCAGGCCTTCCTTCCTTTGCCATCTGAGATTTTTACAGGCTCTGGAGCCGCCCATGGACCTCTTTCTCCACACCCAAAAAGCAGAGACCGAAACGCCCTTACCATCGTTATGTTATTTCCATTTAGCAGGATCTGGTCAAGCTTGGTGATCCTCCTCCCCTCAGGTGTGATCTCGCTAAAGAAAGCCAGAAAGCAGAAACTAATTAATATTTGTAACATCAATCAATATTTTGGGGGAAAATACTATTCTCTAGCCTGAAAATATGTACTGTACAAAAGATGGGCAGAAGATTACAAAAGTAGGCATTGGGCCCGATTCTTTCCCCAAGGTAGCACAGAGGATGCTTGCAGTGGGAGCCAGAAGATGCCCAACAGAGGCGAAAGAGAAGGTGACGCCTCTTCCTAGGCTCCTGGCAACTCGATGCACGCATCTCCTGGCTGCCCACTAAGACAAGCTCTCTGGCAGGTGACTTAAGGGCCTGAGACATCAGCCACACAATTGTAAGATGCCCAGTTCCATTGAAATCCTATTCTGGATCTCTTCTGGATCACATGAGCAACAGATGGCAGACGAGACATTTCCTCCAATCCTTACAACCTCTCAAACCTCCCAAACAGAAATGATGCACCAGAGACAAAGCATCTTCAGCTGTCTCCATATTCTGGGACACCCAGAATCCAAAAGGCTTTAAACAAACAAACCAAAAATATAACATGAACTAACACTCTCTGCCCCCCTCCCCCATCTCCCCCACTCCCAGCAGGGAGGCTGCACTAGCAGATCCAAGGACACAACACGAGATTACAACACAACCTGCCCTATGCTCCGGTCCCACCTCCCTCTTTCCAGTGTCGTGGGATCCTGGATTCAGGGTGCAGGAAAGGTGCTCAGGCCTCAGCAGCCGGCTTGGCCACCGCAGGGGCTGTAACCCGGAAGCACCAGTGCTGAAAAGTTGTGAACCGCTGGTGCCAGGGAAATCTATCCACAGGCTGCCCCTCAAGAGGCACCACCAGCTCCATCAGTGCCATGTACTATTCAATTCCAGCAGGTTCCTCTAGACTGAAAAGCTTCCTGTATGGGCACATCTGTCATCCAAGGACCTGTCCAGGTTTGGTAAGAGCCATCACCAAGTTATCCCCTAGCAAATCAAGTTGTTTGACCACCTCCCAAGACGCAGAAGGACCTCACACAGCATCAAAGAAGGAGCACTCCCACCAGTGAAACCAGAGACCACACAGCCCACACCCCCAACACTGCCAAGTGTGCTCAAGCCAGATCAAAATGTAACTGGGAAATATTTAACAAAATAAACAGAAATGCAATAAAATATAAATAATGTTAATAGGTGGTTTTCGAAATCGTTAAGTAGCCAGCAAGGATCTTTATAGACAGTTTAGTGGCCCTCATTTCTGAGTTTGGTGCCATTGGTCCAGACACAACACAATTTATAAACAAATATTATGCTAATTCATAATGCAGCTTCAAAATCAGGTACAGCAAGGTCAGAAGAGGAATCCTGTAAATTCAATCGTTTTCTGAGATTAAGTCAATTTTAACAGTTACTGTGACCAGTCCCCATAACTGAACTAAGCCTTGAAATTCCTAAGCCATTAACAGGGCCTATCTTTGTTCAATGGGTCTACTCTACTTACTACATAAGCAAACAAATTTCATGATAATTAGATTAGGGCAATTACTCCATGAACCAATTTCATCAACTATTAAAAATGCAATCTCTATGACAGTCTAATGCATTTATAATTTTTAAATCATAAAAGGAACAGATCTTATGTTGACTCACTAGTATTACCATAAGGAGGGGAGAGGAAAAAGGGGGGGGAGGGGGAGAGAGAGGGAGGGGGAGAGAGAGAGAGAGAGAGAGAGAGAGGAGAAATAGAGCAATTATTAAGAACTTACAATGTGTGAGGCACTGTGCTCAGCACTGGGAATACAAATACAAGCAAAAAGAAAGATATTACCTGCCCTCAAGAAGCTCCCATTCTTTCATTCTAATGGGAGACATAAAAAAGGAACTGGAAAGCCAGGGGAGGAGGGAAGGAAGGGAGGTGGAGAAATCTTCCCCAAAACCAAACTTAAATAATACTCACAACTCAGTGACATCTTCCAATACCATATCTGGAATGTGGTGTCAAGAAAATAAAGCAGAACACTCCAAAAGCTTGAGCAGATGAATATTATCATCCCTCTCTCTCTCTGCAGATTCAACTTTTGAAACACAATCTGAAGTCATCGTGAATAGAAATCTAATTCAATTCTGCCAACATTTATCAAATGCCTACTATTTGCAAGGCGCTAGTGATAAAGAAGGAATAGGACTGAGGTTTTGCCCTCAAGAAGGTCTCACTCTAACCGAGGACAAGAGACATAAATAACACAACACAAGGCAGAATGGGCTGAATGCAGGGACTCCCAGAAATGGGGGGAGAGGGATCAGCAGCAGTCAGGAAGGAGCCCTTTAAATCTCACTGGTCCACAAGATCCACGGGCCTCGTGGTCAGTGCTAAGTGTCAGCTTTCTCCACACACGCACACCGAGGACTAACGGACTGACCGTCAGACTCCCCACAGCGTTTGTAAACACCATTTAAAAACAAGCATTCGGAGGATACTGACAAAGTCATCAAATCCCAGCAGCGTGCCAACGATTTCTTTGTCACTCTTCATCACGATGTGAATCCGTGAGCCTATACATTTGTCAACGAGTTCTAGATGTGCAGAAGAAAAAGAGAAAGGGTTAATACCTCTCCTGTGCTTCCCTCTTAGTCCTGCTGACCCATGTTAAAGGAGAAGCAACAAGCACCCCAAAGACTGACAGAAAAGCTTCTCCTTCTTCTTTCCACATCTGTCGTGGCATTACATAAGGTCCTGATGAGGACAAGGAAAGGAGAGTGGGATGTACCCTTTGAACAGGGGCCTCGGTGTAGCAGGGCTAAAAGGCAGGAAGCCTCAGGTGGCCAAAGCCCAGCAGACAGTCATTCAAAGGCACGGTCCTTGTTCCCTCCCTCTGGGGAGCCCCAGACGAAGGGAACGTTCTGGGCTGAGGGGCATCAAGACATCGTGAGAAAAACCCTGAACACCTTCCTAAGCACCCAGATCAAAGTGATGGGTCCCACCCCCGGCCACGCCCGTTGTACAGGTGAGGGACCTCAAGGCCCAAAGGATAAATGACTTCTCTGGGGTCCCTGCTACCAACCTTGTGCTCTCTCGGATACAACGAGCACAGTGTGAGAACCTAAGTTCGGACTCGCTTCATGTCCTACCTGTGACCCTGGACAAGTCACTTCCCCTCAGCTCCTTAGCTTCCTAATCAATGACCAGGAAGCACAGCCGAGCTGCTCTCCTGCCTGCCTGAACATCTGATCAGCCCTGCTCAGGCCCTGAGGAGGAGGGCCAGGGAGCCAGCCAGGCGGAAAGCCCACTTGCCCGCCTCACAGAGTGACTCTCCCAATAAACCCCAGGAAGGGCCAGATGCAAATTCTGCCTCAGAAACTGACCAGCTGTGGGGAAGGCATGTCTCCTCGAGGAGCCTCAGTTTCCTCTTCTGTAAAATAGGCACCATAATGCTTGCATTACCTACCTCAGAGGGATGTTTCCAGGAGGGTGTTCTGCAAATCTTAAAGCGTCACAGAAATGCATTCTAATTCAACAAATACTAAACACCAACTATGTTCAGGGGATCACAAATGGAGGCTAGGAAGAGACCCTGGCATCATTTGTTCCAATTCCCTCATTTGGCAGATAAGGAAACTGAGTCCAGAGAGAGTAATGAGTGACTCTCCCTGAGGCCAGAGAGAGAAGACCATAAGCTAATCGATTTTGAGTTAGAAGGGACCTCACAGGTGGCTGAGGCTGACCCCCTCATTTGACAGATGAGGAAAATGAGGCAGGCAGAGAGGAAGGGCTGGCTTTGGGTCACAAAGGGAGAGTCTCTGGTGGAATTTGAACCCAGGTCTTCTGGATGCCAAGCCCAGCTTCTATCCACCAAACCAGGCTCCCTCTCTCAATGAGACTTCATTAAAGGACTCCCAAACGTCAGGAACTGGGCTGGGCACTGGAGAGCCAGGACTCCAACCTTCCTGCTTAAGTATAAACTCACTGAGTAAAGTGCAAAGGCAAAAAAGAAAGTCCCTGACCCCAAGGAGCTTCCATTCAACAACAATGACAACAACAATAATAATAGCATTTCTGTAGCACTTTAAGGTTTGTAAAGTACTTTATAAATATCATCTCACTTCACCCTCACAACAACCCTGGGAGGTAGGGGCTGTTATTATCCCCATTTTACAGATGAAAAAACTGAGGCAGACAGAGGTTAAGTGACTTGCCCAGGGCCACCCAGCTAGTAAGCTTCTGAGGCCACATTTAAACTCAGGTCTTCCTGATTCCAGGTATTCACTATGTGTCAGACACTATGAGAAGTAAGATGGAGACCCTGCTCCAAAGCGGGGAGCTCTGGGCTCATTCCACCGTCCCTTATCACCGAGGAAGGAACAGGGGATGGGGGGATCACACCCTGAGGCTAAGGTGGACACGATCACAGGGCAATAGAACTGGGACTGGCAGAGACCTGGGAGGCCTTCCACTCCCACCCCCTCCTTTTACAAATGGGGAACCGAGGACCGGAGGAGGCCCGGGGCTGTAAGGCGCTTCACAGGGTCACCGAGAGGATCCTAGACAGGGAGGCTGCTTGTCCCTGAACTTCTAAGTACCCCCACCCACCTCCAGGAGCGAAGCTTGGTCACAGGGACTGGAAAACAACAGGGTTACCGAGGAAACCAAGATTGCATCTCTCCCACCTGGTCTGCCCTGAGGACACCCCAGGCTCGGGCCCTGGCCCTGTGTGCCCAGCACCAGGGACCCAGTACAAAGAACGAAACCATCCCTCCCAGGGAGCAGAACTAGAACCAGACGGAACCATCGGACCGGAGCCTAGGGCAGGGAGAGACCATAGGCCACGGAGTCACTGGAAAGGGGGAAACTGAGGCAAAATAGGCTGAAGGGACTTGCCCAGGGTCACACGGTGGTTAACGAACCTAGAGGTGAAAGGGACCTCAGAGGCCATAAAACCACTTGACAGAGAGGGAAACTGAGGCACAGAGAACTGGAAGGACTTGCCCAGTGTCACACACAGGACCCAGCCCTAAAGCCAGGAGGAACCTGAGAAAGCATGGAGCCATTGGACAAAGGGGGAAACTGAGGCAAGATAGGCTGAAGGGACTTGCCAAGGGTCATACACACAGGGGATAATGTACCTGGACCTGGAGGCACCGGTAGGACAGAGACTTACACAGGGTCACACAGAGGATAACTGACCTAGGCTTGGAAAAAATCTCAGACTCCATGGAGCCATTCAACAGAGGGAGAAACTGAG
>NW_020954618.1:1276959-1281070 GCF_900497805.2 Vombatus ursinus
AAAAATCTCAGACTCCATGGAGCCATTCAACAGAGGGAGAAACTGAGACACAAGGAACTGAAAGGACTTGCCCAGGGTCACACACAGGACCCTGCCCTAGAGCTGCGAGGGACCACAGAGACCACGGTGCTATTCAACAGTGCGGGAAACTGAGGCACGGGGAACTGAACGGAACTTCCCCAGGGTCCCGCAGGGGATAACGGAGCTAGACCTGAGAGAGACCCCGACGGCCATGGAACAGTTTGCCAGGGAAGGAACTGAGGCATGGAGAGGAAAAAGGACTTGCCCGGCCTCACAAAAAGGATAATGGACCTAGGGCCGGAAGGGCCTTCAGACACCGCGGAACCACTCAACAGAACGGGAAACTGAGGCACGGGCGGGCGCCCGCAGGTGGAGGGCTCCGGGGGCGGAACGGAAACCCTGGCTGTCCCCGCGCCCCTGCCCGGCTCCTCGGCCTCCCCGCCCTGCCCCCACCCCCCGAGCCCCCTCCCGGGCCTCCCGCCCCCCGACTTCACCGAGCGGCAGCAGCTGGGACGGGTTAGTGGTCGCGTTGACCGCCATAGCTCCGGAAGCGGCGAGGGAAGACTAATCGAGGCCGGCCTGCACTTCCGATCTTCCCTCCCAGGCACGCTCAATGGAAGAGCGTAGAGCTCTCGATCGAAGGCGCGCAAGCGCGCACGCACTACGTACGTCCACACAGTCACGTCCGCACACACTCACGCGCGCACACGCTCGCGCGCACACCCCACCCCTTCCCCGCGCATGCGTACGGAAAACCTGTTGCAGTCCTGGCCGGTTGAGGCCAGAGCTGGTGCGGCAGTGCCCCCGCCCTGTCTGGCAGCCTCGTGCGTGCTGAAAGCCAGCCTGCTCTCGCTCCTTTTTTGCTCTAGGGGGAGCCATGAAGCCCTAACGAGGCCCGATTGAGAAGAGTGCCGCATTGCCCCTCCCATCGAGCTCTGAAACTTCTGGAAAGCAGGAGGCGGGGGAATTGAGGGGGACAGATACAAAGAAACACAAAGCAGATACAAAGTAACCTGCAGAAGGCGGCTCTGCAGCCAGGCCCGGGCTGGAGGGGGAGGGGGGCACCGCCGCGCTGCAGGAGGCACCGAGCCCTGGGTCTGGGGTCTGAAACACCCCATTTCTAATGCACCCAATTAAAAATGGCTAAAGGCTGTGAACAAAGATGAAATCAAAGCTATCAATGGTCACGTAAAGAAATGCCCAATCACTATTGATTTGAGAAAGGCAAATTAAAACAACTTTGAGATACCACCTCACATCTATCAGAAATGACAAATACTGAAAGGGATGAAGGGAAAATAGGGACACTGAAGAAATGCTAGAGGAGGGGACTGGGGAGCCCAAAGGGCGATCGAACTGAATACCCTTTGACCCAGCAAAACCACGACTAGGTCTGTAGCCCAAAGAGATAAAAAGAAAAAAGGAGAAAAAAAAGAAAAGAAAAGGACCTTTATGGACAAAAAGATAGCAGCTCTTTTGTGGTGGCAAAGAATTGGAAATGGAAGGGGGACGGGAGCTGCGGGGCCCTGGACAAGCCACTCCACCCTGGCCTCAGAATAATAGCATCACCCATCTTGGAATTTTTTTTGTGAGGATCGAATGAATTAATGAATGAATATAATGAAGAAATGCTTAGCACAGTGTCTGGTACATTGTAAGCGGTTAATAAATGCTTATACCCTTCCTTGGAAAGAACACTCCCATCTCTCCATTGCGGTCACTTTCCCTGGCTGTCAACCCCATGCCTGAAATTCTTTCCCTGCCAAGCTTCTTTCAAGCCCCCCTAAACTGCCACCTTCTACCAGAAACTTTCCCCTATGCCTCGGAATTCCAACGCCTTCCCTCTGTTGCTTATTTGCTATTTAGCCTGTCTATAGCTTGTTTGTGCACAGTTTGTGCATATTATCTCTCCTATTAAACCCTGGGGTCCTGGAGACCAGGGATGGTCTTCTGCTTCCCCCCTCCTTTTTTTTTTTTTTTTGTATCCCCGGCAACTTAGCACAGTGCCTAGCACATAGATTAATAAATGCTAGTTTATTAACTTTATGGAGGGGTGGGGGAAGGGAGAGGGGTGCGGAAGGGGAGCAAGTCATAGGTCATTTTGGTTAAAACCGAGGTGAAGCTTAAGAAATAATAAAATCGTTCTACAAATATCTAGATTGGAACTTGTTCAGCCATTCCCTATTGATGAGCATCCCCTCCATGTCCAATTCTTTGTCACCATAAAAAGAGCTGTATCTTTTTGTCCATAAAGGTCCTTTTCTTTCTTTTTTTTCCCCCCTTTTTTCTTTTTATGCCTTTGGGCTACAGCCCTTGTCGTAGTATTGCTGGGTCAAAGGGTATTCAGATTGATAGCCCTTTGGGCTCCCCAGTTCCCTCCACCAGCAGTTCTTAAGATCCCTATTTTTCCCTCATCTCTTCCAGTATTTGTCATTTCTGATAGATGTGAGGTGGTACCTCAAAGTTGTGTTAAATTGCCTTTCTCTAACCAACGGCGATTTAGAGCATTTTTTTAATGTTAACTGTTGTTAGCTTTGATTTCATCTTTGGAAAACTGCCTGTTTATAGCCTGTAACCATTTTTCGATTGGGGAATGGCTGAACAGGTTTTTGGTATATGATTGTGATAGAATACTATAAGAAACGACAAGGTGGGAGGGGGTCGGGGTGGTTTCACAAAAACATGGCATTTCTATATGGAATAATGCAAAGTGAAATGAAAATAACATTGTAACCATAACAGCAATATCGTATAATGATCAACTGTGAATGACTCAACTACTCGGATCAAGACAAAGATCCCAGACGCTTCCAAAGGACCCGTGATGAAAAACGCTATCCACCTCCAGAAAGAGAACTGATAAAGCCTGGGTGCAAATTGAAGTATAATTTCCTCACTTTCTTTATTTTTCTTGCTTTAAAAAAATGGCTACTATGGAAATATGTTTTGCATGATTTCACATGTATAATTGATATATTGTTTGCTTTCTCGGGGAGGAGAGGCTGGCAGAGAATCTGAAACTCAAAATTTAAAGAGAAAAGAATGTTACAAATAAATAAAACTGAAATGTTTATACATATATATATATATACGCACATACAGATACACATGGGTTGGAATCGGGTTGTGGAGGGATTTAAATGCCAGACTAAAGAATTTATATTTGAAGGTTGAAGCAATAAGCAATCAGTGAGGTTTCTAAAGTAGGAAGGAGGAACCCTCTCAAGATCCTGGGGAGGGTTCAAGCACAGAGCCCGGGTGATCTGACCGCTTCGAGGCTGACTGTGTCAACTGATTCGGCCCTGCACCCCCCGCCCCGAAAGAATCCCAAAAGCAAAATGTTTTACGGAGAACCATCTCGGTGTCTGAGGCAGAGGCTAAAGCGTCCTTCCCCTTTCCTAGGAGAAAGGTGGGGAACGACCGGTGCAGAATATTAAGTTCGCTGTCAGTAAGACTCAGTGGCTCTATCAGTGGGTTTTACTTAATTGCGTTTCCTTTGTTAGGAAGAAGAGTTATAGGAGGAATGGGGTATACAAGTATAAATTACCTCCCTCCTAAAGAATGCACACTCCCTAAAGAGCAGGGACTGATAGATTTTTTTTTCTTTGAATCCAAGCGCCAACTCAAAGCCAGAAGGATCTAGCCAAAAGGCTCGTTTCTTGTTACCTGCCAACTTGTGGCAGCTGCGGCAGCTTGGTAATGGAAGAGAAGGGGAGACCCAGAAGGGAGCTGGGGGTCTGGGTTGGGAGGCCGGGAGGGCGAGGAGCTGGGCCCGGGTGCGTCGAGCTGCCGGGAGAGACTTCCGTTACGCCCCCAGGGCCCCAACCTGCGAGACCCAGAGCCTGTGTCTGGGCCCGAGCCAGCCCCTTTCCTTCTCGGGACCGGACACAAGTTTCCCCCTCTCGAATGGCTCCGTGGCCTCCGAGGTCTGTATCATCTGTGTGACCCCGGGCAAGTCTCTTCACTTCCTCGGTTTCCCACTTTGTCATATGGCTCCATGGCCTCTCCGGTCTCTCCCAGATTTAGGGCTGGCTACTGTGTGTGACCCTGGGCATGTTCCTTAGGTACTGCGTGGGACCCTGGGCATGTT
>NW_020954618.1:1281080-1368119 GCF_900497805.2 Vombatus ursinus
GACCCTGGGCATGTTCCTTAGGTACTGCGTGGGACCCTGGGCATGTTTCTTAACCTCGCACTGCTCTAGACAACCTTCTAAGTTTGGTAGAGGATGTTTTCTCATCTGGGAGTTCCCTGTATCGGTCAATCAGGGGTCCAGTCCCTAGCTCCAGAGCTCAGCACAGTGCCTGGCACACTGTAAGTGCTTCATAAACATTCGGTCGATAGATTATGAAATGCCCTCGCTGATTTAAAAAAAAAAAGGCATCAATACAGTTTTAATTTTTAAAAATATCTCGGGCACTGTTATGCAAACTTGTAAACACAGTCTGTGAAAAAACAGTTGTCCTTAGTTAACAGGAAAATGTAATTGGCTAGAGAAATTCTTTTTTATTGTCAGTTCACTGAGATTTCATATATTTTGATATTTCGAAGCATCAATGATCTCATCCAAGTGGGCGCTTTCTCCCTCTCCTTTTCTCTTTCCCTTCCCCCCCTTCCCTCCCCTCCCTCCCTCCCTCCTTCCCTCATTCTCTCCTTATCTCATCTTGTTTATGCCCATCCATAAATCCTGGGGGGGGGGGGGCTCCAGCCCACAAGCTCGATACTTGTTGATTCATTTATCCGGAGGTGTTTTTTGTTTTCGGATTTGAGGGTTTTTTCTCCCATTTATCTGTAGCCACTAGGCGTCGCTCTTTACAGAGAGACGTGTGTGAGTCACAATGCCCGGTAGTAACCCCCATCTCTGCAATGCGGTACTTTCTGAGTTATTACAAAGAAAGAAAAAGAAAAATCTCTGCCCAACTTTCTGACCATGGATGCCCCTGCCTAGGGCCTACCTTTCCCAGTGCCCACTGCTTCTTCCTGCTTGGGCCTTCCACCCCCCCAGCTTTTCTCCTTTTTACACTGTATGTATAGTGTATATACGGGGTTGTTCCCATTAGAACGCCAGCTGCTTGATCCAGGGGACCATGGCTTTGCCTTTCTTTGTATCCCCTCACTTAGCACAGTGCCTGGCATGCATTCAGGACTTAATAAGTGCTTGTTGATTTGAGTGAATGCCTCTCGGAGGCAGGGGTCAGACCCCAATTCTCCCTGCCCCAATGGACTCTCCCCATCCTTTTTCCTCAACTGGTTCTGCTCCAGGTGAAAAAATCCCAGTGCTGGCTCTAAGAAACAGGCCAGAATGATTGAGTACCAGCTGTCCTGCCTGGAGTGACCACAGGCAAAGACTTTTCAAATAGTTCTTTGTGACATGAGTCCATACAAATAGCATTCACAATACCAAAGAATGGCCCAAAGGGACTGCTGTAGTGGGCCCGCTATGGACAATCAGTAAGCCCTGGCCAGTCTGGATGAGAGAATCAAACACTATGTAAGCAAAGGAGAAACATTGCACCGATGCAAACATAGGAAGAAAGCATTGCAAAGATTAATGGCTTGTGTCACAAGAACAATTTAAGATCAACAAAGTTTGTGCAAATCCAGTCCTGTGCTTGCAACTTTGGAGCAAGAAGGGAACTTAGAGACCATTGAATCTTCCTCCCTTATTTTTCAGATGAGGAACCTGAGCCCCAGAGAGGTCACGCAAAAAGTGTCAGAGACAGGATTCGAAATGAGGACCATCCTGATGCCCAGGCTGGCACCCCGTCTCCCGGATGTCCCACGAGGCCCCCGTAGCCCAGAACGGGTGGATCCTCTGACAAACAGCAGAGCATCCAGAGGGGGGTAGCTAGCGTGGTGAGGGGCTTAAAAGACCATCCTGTCACTAGAGGCACAGAATCACAGTTGTTTTCAGACATTTTAATTGGTTTTGCTTGACTGAGTTTACTTATTAAAAGGAAGGGCTTCAGTAGGAGGCAAGGAAATAGTTGTTGGGTGGTGAGAGAAGTTAAAAAAAGGAAAGAAAGAAAATAGCATCGATGAACCAAAAAATACACAGAGGGGGACACGAACAGGATGATGTTGCTATTTATTCAATTTAATAATGCTTTTTAAAATGAACTGGATGAATGAAGAGCTTCATGGTCTATCCCCCCCAGCCCCATCTGTCTCAACCTGTGGTTGCTGTCCCAGGCCAGGCTCCCCCCCCCTCCACTGTGCCCTCTGAAATGCCTGCTCCGAAACCATCAAACGCCCTTTCATCTTAACCTCTTCCATCTTCTGACCCTCAGGGAGACGTGGCTCCCTCCAGGCAGTACCACTGGCCTCACCTCCCTCTCCAGTGCTGGCTGCACTTTGGCCAGGACTCCCAAACTAAGTAGAGATAGAGACAGAGACACAGAGAGAGACGTGGCGGGGAGGTCGAATATCCCTTGCTTCCCACTGTCCATCCAGGCTCTCCCTGCACTACCATCACTCAATAATCCCCCCACTTTGAGGTTTACACGATCCAAATGTATCAGCCAAAGCAGGCTGTTTTGTTTCGTTATTGAGCAGATATACCCATGGCTGTTATCCATGGAAGCCCTCACCCAGGTTATTCTCCTTCTTCCCCCCTCAGTGGGTCTAGTTTAGTGCTTAGCTCCCAGCCCTTTTGCCATCTCAATCTCCCTCTCTCACATAAAGGATTTCAATAAACATATTGATGGCCCCTCAGATAATGCCCCAAGTACCTCAGTCTGCCCAACTCCCCAAACCTGGCTTAATCACACCAGCCCCCCCTTTCACTCCTATTCATGTGTTGATGAATAGAAATGCAGGAAATCATGAAGTCCTGCTGATTGGGTCCACTGCAAATTCGTGTTCTCTATTCTCACCTAAGCCCTTACTGCGGCAAGGAAAACATTCGATTTCTCCCTAATTGATTCACCATAGCCTCGCTGTTCAGAACCTTGCTGTCTCGCCTGAGGTTTCCATGGCAATGTTCCCCCCAGTCTCCCAGCTGAGGCCTCACCTCGTATGACTCATCCTACTTTAATGAAAACTCTGAGACCAAGTTGCAAGACCTCCTCTTTCTCCCCTCCTCCCCATCTCACACTAGTTAGATGTCCCACACTGCCCCGCTTCAGCCTAGTCTCAAACGAGCAGGTGACCCTTCTTCTTGCCAAGTCTGACCTCTCCACGTGTACTCCCATCCCCTCTCATCTTCTTCAGCAAATGGGCCCCTCTCCTCCTCCTCTCTCCCTCTCTCTCTGTGTCCTTGTCTCTCTGTGTCTGTCTCCCTTTGTCTCTCCATCTCTGTCTTTCTCTGTCTCACTGTCTCTCTGTGTCTCTCTCTGTGTCTCTCTGTCTCTTTATCTATTTCTATCTGTCTCTACCTGTTTGTCTGTCCCTATCTGCCTCTCTCTGTGTGTCTCTCTCTCTGACTCTCTATTTTTCTCTGTCTCTCTCTGTCTTTCTCTGTCTGTCTCTATCTGTCTTTGTCTGTCTCTCCGTCACACACACACACACACACCCTTTTCCTAACGGTTTTTTCCCCTCTGCTTACAAACATGCCCATGTTTCCCCCATCCTTAAAATCCCTCATTTGATCCAACTATCCTGCCTTCTATTTCAATCAATCAATCAATAAACATTGATTTAAGTGCCTACTATGTGCTAGACACTGCTAAGAGCTAGGGATATAGAAAAGAAGCAAAAAAAAAAGCCCTTGAGTTTACAGTCTAGTGGGAAACACAACATACAAATAAATATACACAAAGCTAGCCGTATGCAGGATAAGTAGGAGACAATGAACAGAGGAAGAAATGAGAATGAAGAGGGCTTAGGGAGGACTTCCTGGAAAAGACAGGATTTTAGTTGGAACTTAAAGGAAGCCTCAGTCCTTAAACTTAAGAAAGCCATGGACCTCCTCTCCCTTCACTCTCTCTTTTTCAAAAATAATATTTTATTCCCCCCCCATTACATCTAAAAATAATTTTAATATTCTTTTTTAAAGTTGAGTTCCAAATTCTATCCCTCCCTCCCCTTCCCCCTCTCCACATATTTCCCATCTCCTCTCGTCTTCTACAGCAAATTGTCCCCTTCTCCTTTCTCTCTGTCTCTCTGTCTCTGTCTGTCTGCCTCTCTCTTTCTCTGTCTGTCTCTGTCTCTCTGTCTCTCTCTCTCTCTCTTTCTCTGCCTGTCTCTCTGTCTCTTTCTGCCTGTCTCTCTGTCTCTATCTGCCTCTGTCTGTCTCTCTGTCTGTCTCTCTCTGTCTCTTTATCTATTTCTATCTGTCCCTACCTGTCTCTCTGTCTGTCCCTATCTGCCTCTCTCTCTGTGTCTCTCTCTGTCCCTCTCTTTTTCTCTGTCTCTCTGTCTTTCTCTGTCTCCATCTGTCTCTGTCTGTCTCTCTATCTCTCTGTGTCTGTCTGTTTCTCTCTGTCTGTCTCTTTCTCTCTCTGTCTCTGTCTCTCTCTCTGTCTCTGTCTGTCTGTCTGTCTCTGTCTCTCTGTTTCTGTCTGTCTCTGTCTCTCTCTGTCTCTGTCTGTCTGTCTCTTTATCTCTCTATCTGAGTCTGTCTCTCTGTCTGTCTCTATCTGCCTCTGTCTCGCTGTCTTTCTGTCTGTTTTTATCTGTCTTTCTCTGTCTCTTTTCCTGTCTCTGTCTCTGTCTCCCTGTCTGTCTCTATTTGCCTCTGTTTCTCTCTCTGTCTCTCTCTTTCTCTCTGTCTCTCTCAGCCTTCCTCTATCTGTCTCTATCTGTCTCTCAGTCTCTCTGACTGTCTCTATCTGCCTGTCTTTCTGTCTCTCTGTCTCTCTCTCTGTCTCTCTCTGTCTGTCTCTCTATGTCTCTATCTGTCTTTTTCTCTTTGTCTCTGTCTCTCTGTTTCTATCTGCCTCTGTCTCTCTCTCTATCTCTCTCTCTTTCTTTGTTTCTCTATCTGTCTCTATCTTCCTCTGTCTCTCTTTCTGTTTCTGTCTCTATCTCTATCTGTCTCTGTCTCTATTTGCCTCTGTCTCTCTGTCTGTCTCTGTCTCTCTATTTGTATCTGCCTCTCTGTTTCTATCTGTCTCTCTGTTTCTCTGTTTCTCTCTGTGTCTCTCTGTGTCTGTCTCTCTGTCCCTATCTGCCTCTGGCTCTCTGTCTATCTCTCCTGTTTCTGTCTCTGTCTCTCTCTGTCTCTCTGTCTCTCTTTCTCTCTCTCTCTGTCTCTCTCTCTCTCTCTGTCTCTTTGTCTCTATCTGTCTCTGTGTGTCTGTCTGTGTCTGTCTGTCTCTATATCTGTCTCTATCTGTCTCTGTCTCTGTCTGTCTCTCTCTCTGTCTTTCTCTGTCTCTCTACAGGTAGAGACAGGTATCTCTCTGTCTTTCTTTGTCTCTCTCTCTCTCTCTGTGTGAGTCTCTATCTGCCTCTGTCTCTCTGTCTCTCTATTTGTCTGTTTCTCTCTGTCTCTCTCTCTGTTTCTGTCTCTCTATCTGTATCTGTCTGTCTCTATCTGTCTCTCTGTTTCTCTGTTTTTCTCTCTCTGTCTCTGTCTGTGTGTCTGTCTGTCTCTGTGTCTGTAAGACAGTAAGCCACTTGATATAGGTTGTACATGTTGTCACTCTTCTAAACCCCTCTGCAATCTGGCTTCCAACCTCACTGTTCAACGTAAAGTGTTTTCTGCAAAGTGTCCAGTGATGTCGTAACTGACAAACCCAATGACCTTTTCTCAGTCCTCACCCATCTCCTCCTGTGTCTGACCACTCCTAGTCTCCTCTCGGTGGCTCTCCATCCAGGTCATGTGACGACAAGGGTTTGTCCTGGGCCTTGGACAAGGGGACACGGGGGGGGGGGGGGGCAGAGGAGCATTTCATCAAGGGTTTGTCCGGTGGTCCCCTTCTCTCATCTCTCTAGACAATCACTGAGTAATCTCATCAGCTATAGATGCATGTTTTTGCAGATAATTCCTGTATTTCTACATAGGGCCTCTATCTAGCCCTGAATCACCAACTGCCTTTTAGACACCTTGCCCTCGGTGTCCCATAAACCCAATGGGTCTCAGAACTCATGTTCTTTTCCCTCTAAACCTTCCCCTCTTCCAAACTTCCTGTGACTGTTGAGGGGACGACCATCGTCCCAGTGACCCAAGCCTGCAACGAACATGTCATGCTCAACTCCTCGCTCTTTCTGACCCACCCCCACCCCCCATCTGGTTTTTCTGCCTTCACCTCTATCTCTGTCTCTCTCTGGTTATCTCTCTGTTTCTGTCTCTGTCTCTTTCTTCCTCTGTCTTTCTGTCTTTCTGTGTCTCCCTCTGTCTCTCAGTCTCTGTCTCTCTCCTTCTTTCCCCCTTCTCTCTGTCTCCCTCTGTCTCTCTGTGTCTGTCTCTGTCTCTCTTTCTCTGTCTCTTTCTTTTTCCCTCTCTCTCTCTGTCTCTGTCTGTCTCTATCTCTGCCTCTCTCTCTGTCTCTGTCTCCTGTCTCTCTGTGTCTGTCTCTGTCTTTCTGTGTCTCTGTCTATCTTTGTCTCTGTCTCTGTGTGTTTGTATGTCTCTGTCTCTCTTTGTCTCTGTCTCTGTGTGTTTGTATGCCTCTGTCTCTGTCTCTTCTGTCTCTCTGTATCTGTCCCTGTCTCTCTGTGTCTCTCTTTCTCTCTCTGTCTCTGTCTCTCTCTGTCTTTCTCTGTCTCTCTAACTCTTTGTCTCTCTCCATCTGTCTCTCTCTTTCCCTCTGTCTCTGTCTCCCTCTGTCTCTTTGTCCTGCTCTGTTTTTCTGTGTCTGTGAATGTCTCTGCCTCTCTCTCTCTATCTCCCTTTCTCTCCCTCTTTCTGTCTCTGTGTGTCTCCCTCTGTATCTCCATGTCTCTCTTTCTCTCTCTGTCTCTGTCTCTGTCTTTCTGTCTCTCTGTATCTCTGTGTGTCTCTCTTTGTCTCTTGTCTCTCTGTCTCTGTCTCTGTCTCCCTCTGTCTCTGTCTCTGTATGTCTCTCTGTGTCTCTCTCTGTCTCTGTGTGTGTCTCTCTCTTTGACCCTCTCTCTGTTTCTCTGTTACTGTCTCTGTCTCTCTCTGTGTCTCTCTCTTTCTCTCTCCCTCTGTCTCTCTGTTGCCCTCTGTCTCTCTGTGTCTCTATCTCTGCCTCTTTCTGTCTCTTTCTCTCCTTGTCTCTGTCTCTCTTTGTCTCCCCCTCTCTCTGTGTGTCTCTCTGTCTCTGTCTCTCTTTCTATCTCTCTGTATCTCTGTCTTTGTCTCCCTCTGTCTCTCTGTCTCTATGTCTTTCTTTGTCTCCCTCTGTCTCTCTGTCTCCCTCTGTCTCTCTGTGTCTCTCATGTCTCTCTGTGTCTCTCTCTGACCCTCTGTCTCTCTGTTGCTGTCTCTGTCTCTCTCTCTGTCTCTCTGTCTGTCTCTTTCTGCCTCTCTCTGCCTCTCTCTGTCTCCCTCTGTCTCTCTGTGTTTCTCTCTGTCTCTCTTTTTCTCCTTGTCTCTGTCTCTCTTTCTGTCTCTGTCCATCTCTGTCTTTCTCTGTGTCTCTCTGTCTCCCTCTGTCTCTGTCTCTCTCTGTCTCTATCTCTTTCTCTGTCTCTCTCTCTCTCTGTCTCTCTCTCTCTGTCTCTCTCTTTTCCCCCCTTCCCTTGTCTCCTTGTATCTGTCTGTCTGTCTTTCTGTATCTCTCTGTCTCTCTCTCTGTTTCTCTTTTGCTCTTGGATACACATTCCCCGGCTCCACTCACACAGACTCCACCTACCTAGCTCTGGACTTCATCATCTCTCACCTGGATTATTGCCAGAGCCTTCTAATTGTTCTGCCTGCCTCAAATCTTTCCCTATTCCAAACCAGCCCCCACTCAGCTGCTAATGTGAGTTTTCTAAAGTGTAAATCTGACCATGTCCCTTCCCTACCGAGGGATTCCCTATTCCCAAAATAAAATGTGCAATGCTCTGTTTGGCATGGAAAACTCTTCAAAGCCTGGTCCCTTCCTACCTTTCCATTCTTCTTGTACTGCTCCCCCTCACCCTCCCACTCTCTAAGATCCAGCCACACTTGCCTTCCCTTCACCATGTTCCTCGTACACAAAAGCCCAACTCTGTCCCAGTGCCTTTGCATTGGTTGTGCGCCATACCTGGAATGCTGTCCCCTCACTTCTACTCTTAGTTTCCCTGGCTTTCTTTGAGATCCAGCTTAATCTTACCTTCTGCAGGAATGCTTTCTTGGTCCCATACATGCTAGCCCCTTCCCCACTCCAATTCTGTTCTACCTGCTCTGTATGTGTCTTGTGTGTTCGTAGTTGTTTGCATGTTGTCTCCCCCATTAGACTGTGAGCCCCTTGAGGGCAAGGACTGTTTTACCTTTCTTTGTATGCCTAGCTCTTAGCAGAGTGCCTGGCATATAGTAAGGACCTAATAAATGCTTGATTGTTGATTGATTGACTGATTTACAGAGGAGGAAACTGAGGCTCAAAGAGATGAATTCCTTTTTCAAGGTCACCTAGCGAGTAAGTAACAGAAGGAAGCTAAGCAGGCCTCCTAACTCCAGTTAGGATGCTTATTCTGCAAGATTCAGAGAGCATTTCTTCAGGAGCAATGTTACAGAAAGGCAGCATGTCATAGTGGATCAAGGGCTGGCCTTGCAGTAGGGAAGCCCTGGGTTCAAGTCCAGCTTCAGACACATCCTACCTGCGTGATCCTGGGCAAGTCACTTCACCCTGTTTGCCTCAGTTTCCTCATCTGTAAAATAAGCTAGAGAAGGAGACGGCCAACCACTCCAGTATCTCTGCCAAGAAAACCCCAAATGGGTCACCAAGAGTCAGATGTGACTGAAAGGACTGAACAACAGCAGCCCAGGATAGGGCACAGAAGCCCTCGGCACCCCAGCTGCTGACCCTCATGGTGGAAGGAAGGAATTTCCTCCCTCAGGTTTCTCTTTATTAAAAACAAATGACCTTAAACCTCCCCCAGGACAGACAGAAGTTCACCGAGCCCCAGTGCTGTCCACATTCTCACCGCTAGATCAGCCCTCCAAAAAGCCTACGATTCCCTCAGGCTGAGATCCCAGCCCTGGGCCACATCCTCTCCAGGCCTCAGCCACAGCCTTCATTAATATCTATGGCCCAAACACCCATCAGGTCACGTCAACAAGCATTTATTAGGCACCTACTGCAGGCCGGGCACTGTGCTACGTTCTAGGGACACAAAAAAAGGGAGAGAATAGTCCCTGCCCTCAAGGAGCTCTCAGTCTAATGAGGGAGACACCATGCAAACATGGACACAGGGTAACCCAAGAGGGAAGCCACTAAGATTCAAGAGGATGAAGAAAGGCCCAGACACCCAGCCTGGGGAGCCCCTGTCTAAGGATAAGCCCTTCCAGACCCTTGGGCTGGGCCTTGAGCTCCTGACACCCACCATCTGTTCCAAGCTTTTCCAGTCTGAGAGGGGAGAATCTAGCAGGTGAGGAACCAGGAAAGGCCTCCAGCAGAAGGGAAGATTTGAACAGAGTCTTGGAGGAAGACAAGAAAATCAACAGGCGGAGGAGAGGAAGGAGGACGTTCCAGGCCTGGAAGGGACTTTGTTCATCCAATGACATCATGGCAATGTCTTGATTTACGCATAAATTGGATTTAAGCGAGGCAGAGTTGCACAAAGGCATCAGCCTCACTGTATCTTCCAGAGTCATTGATGTCTAGTGGCGAGAGAAAAGTCAACATGATTGGTTATGGCCCAGGTTGCAGTGGATGCCCCTGGCATCTTTGCTGTCTGACCAAGGTCTGAGCACTCCACAGCACCTGCTTCAGCCACCTTCATGTTGGAACAAATCGGCCTCATCTGCCCATTCTGCTGGGGAAGTCTGCACATGCTTGGGGCAGACACACCCTAAGTCACCACTGGGGTTGAGGCCTCTTGGTTACCCCACCCCAGTTCAGTCCATCTGCCTAGACAGTTCTAGTAGAGTGTGGCTGCTGCACAAGCTGTAACTTCATGGGGCCATAAGTGAGAACTTGTGGATACCAAGGTGAATGAGCAGGCCTGGTAAGGGCTCACCCCGCAGGTGCTAGTCCTCCCTGAACACCCCACGCACCCCAGGGGAGAGACATAGTGAGGAAGTCAGAGGTGACCCCCAGATTTCAAATCTCAGTGGCTAGAGGAATGGTGGCACCCACCAAAAAAACATGGAAATTTAAAGGACAGGTTTATCCACCCTTGAAAAAGGACATTAAGTCCTACGTTAGGCTACACATAGATATCTAGGTAGTCAGCATTCTACAAAGCTACAGAGCTATTTAAGCTTGCAGTTAAGCTCTGCCCTCGCACAAAGTGTTAAACAGATACCAGGTATGGTATTTTAATACTTTAGATCTAAAACTCAGAGAAAAATTAATTTCACATCACTGAAGTTGAAAATAGGTTCTGGTAGAATAAACTTCATGCTGCCTTAGCAAACGCTAATCCTCGGCTGGCCATATCTACCAGACGGCAAAGGGGATTAAATTCTCTGCATTCAATCTTGAATGGTTTTCTTCCCCAAAGAACTAACCGCGGTGTGTTTGTACATGGTTACATTAAACAGAAAAATGCAAATCATTAGTGAAAAGTAGACAGGCGGGAGCCGTATGTACAAACTTTTTGTAGCAGCTCTTTTTGTGGTGGCAAAGGAAATTGAGGGGATGTTCATCAAGTGGGGCCTGGCTGAACAAGGTGTGGCATATGATTGTGATGGGGTACTATTGTGCTGTGAGAAATATTCCTCTCTTAAGGAATGAAGATGGGTAATGAAGGGTCAGGTACAAGAAAAAGCAGGTGAGCCAGCATGGTTGAATTGCAGAGTGCATAGAAAGGAGTAAAGTGTAAGAAGACTCAGGAGTAAGGAGGGTGTCATGTGATGAAGGCCTTTTAATGCCAAACAGAGCATTTCATATTGGATTCTAGTGGTAATAGGGAGCCACTGGAGATTATTGAGGAGGGGAGAGACATGGTTAGGACTGTGCCTTGGAAAACTCACTCTGGCAGCTGAATGGAGAATGAATTGGAATGAGGAGAGAGAAGGTGGTGACTGTGTGAGTGGGGAGAAGGGAACATATACTTAAGAGATGTTGTCAAGATAGAAAGGTCAAGATTTAATACAAATATGTCAGTGCAAGCAAAGAATTAAGGATGGCACCTGGGTAACTGGGAAGATGGTGGTGCCCTGGACATGCTGTTTTCCTGATGAAAAGAGCTGCTATCAATATTTTCACACATGGGTCTTACCTGCCTACCTTTCCCTAATGATTTACATTTTCCTGTTTAATGTAACTATGTCATAAACATGTCGCAGTTGGTTCTTTGGGGAAGGAAACTATTCAACCACAGCTTCTTCAGCCACTCCCCAGTTAGATAATAATAATAATTAGTAAGGAGGAAAGATAATGAGTTTAGTTTTGGACATGTTGAGTTTAAGATGTCTGTGAGACTTCCATTTCAAGATGTTCAATAGACATTGAGTTTAGACATACAAGACAGGAGACCAGGAGAGAAGTCCGGGCTGGACAAAAAGATCTGGGAATCCTCTGCGCAGAGATGGTGATTGAACCCCTGGGAACTGGTGAGATCAGCAAGTGAGCTAGTAGAGAGAGAGAAGAGAGAAGGGCCAGCCCTTGGGACATCAGATGCTTGGTGGGTGTGACAAGAAGAGCCAACCAAGGAGACTCAGGAGGAGGGGTCTTACGGGCAGGAGGAGACAGCTGAGGACCAGATTGGTACCTAAGGGGTCGTTGCACTTTGGAGGGGGCATTTCAGATGATTTTTGAGTTGGAAGCCCAGCTGTAGAGGGCTTAGAAGAGAGCGAGGTGAGAGGCCAAGCCATAGAGACAGGCTTCTCCAAGCAAGTCACTTCCTTTTCTGGAAAATATTTGAAAAGAGCCCGTAGCACTGCACCTGGCACCTAGTAGGTGCTATGTAAATGCTTATTCCCTTCCCTTCAAGGTTTTCATCTGTAAAATGGGTGTCCAGGTGTAGATAGGTTTTTGTAGATAGGATTTTAGCTGGGAAGAGAAGAGAGGAGGAGAGGAGAAGGGAAGGGAGGGGAGGAGAAGAAGAGAGAGGAGAGGAGAGGAGAGGAGAGGAGATGAGAGGAGATGAGGGGAGAAGAAAGAAGAGAGGAATTCTGGTCATTTTTACCCCCAAAGATCAGGCAGAGAGCAATACTAGATGCAGAGCTGACCTTGAAGCCAGAGAGCAAGGAAAACCTGGATTCTCATTCTACTTCTAACAGTACTGGCTGTATCACTCTGGGCAAGTCATTTAACCTCCCGATGTTCCAAGCAATTATCTAAGACTATCGGTTGCAAAAAAAAAATTAAAAGTGCTGATCTCCTTTGGTAGAAGGCATTTCCTTATTTAGGACTTCCCTGTGTCATTAAAATCACAGATTTAGTTCCTATCCATTTTGATAGAAAGTAGACTTAGAAGACCTGGGTTCAAATACTGCCTTGGACACTTTACTAGCTGTATGACCTTAAGTGAGTCATTAAACCTTTATGGGCCTCATCTCCTCATGTCTAAAATGAAGGGGCTGGTTTTCAGTAAGCTCCAAGGTCCCTTCTGTCTCAAGATTTAGGATCCTTTGATTCAAGCCAAATTCAAACCATTATTTGAATTTCTTGTCACTAATCATTCCCCATATCACAAGCTCTGTTCCTATCCCTTCCCCTAAATAGTGGCAGAGATAACAACTGCAGCTCCAGAGATGATGGTGTATTCTCCAAAATCATAAGCTTTCCTTGGAGAGCAGAGAAAGAATATTAATGAATTGAGGATGACATTTTTATGTATCGATTCATTAATCTCAACACCATCCCTCAATTTCCCAGCGTTTTTAGTGTCTCTACAGTGGCATTCTGTCTGGCACTTTAATTGGGAATGGCATTTGTCTTATAATAAAAACGAACAAAGAAGTATTCATCAAAGGATGTCCAACTTGGAAGGGAGCTCACAGGCTCTGGAGACCCACTTGCCCCTGAGATGAGATGCCCTCTACGGACTCCACAGATGATCATTCAGCGTTGGCCCAAAGACACCAAGTGAGGGGGAACCCGCCACTCCCAGGGGCAGCCCCTTCCACTTTGGGATCGCTCCTAGGCTTGGTGGGCAGATTGTTCCTGACCTCGAGCCCTAGTCTGCCCACTTCCACACCTTTCTCTGGTTCTGTCCCCTGGGAGCAAACAAACTAATCTCTCTTCTGTACGACAGTCCCTCAGATGCTTGAAGTCAGCTCTCAATTCCACCCAAGCTTCCTCTCCTCTGCATGTAGCATTTACAATGCCTTCTACTGATCCTCCCATGGCATGGACACCAGGCCCTTCAGCAGCTTGGTCTTCCTTCTCTGGGAGTTCCCCAGCTCACCAATGTCCCCCCAGATGAAGTGCCCCAAAAGTGAACACAGTACTCTCAATATAGCAAACACTTAACATTTGCTTTCTTGTCTGCCATATTTTTTCTTGCTAATCTTAACTCCTCGATTACTCTTAACAATGTATTACTATGGCCTTGACATTCATAGGAAATACTAATAAACAAATGGATTTCTTTCACTAGATCTGTGATTTCAACAGTTCATGGATGAACACCCTTGGCCAACCTTGCTCTGTATCTTAGGGCCTTCAGGAATTGTTTGGGTCACTGAGAAATGGAGTGACGTTCCCAGGATCATGTAGCTGGTGTGTACCAGAGGCAGGGCTTAAACTCAGGCCTTCCTGGCTTCAGGACTGGCCTTCTGTCCACTAGGTAAGCTCAGTTTTTTGCGCATGGACAGTAAGTGCTTAATAAAAGCTTATGGAATTGAACTGACCGAGAGGCTAGATCTCTACCTCCTACCATGCTAAACAAAAAGTCAAAACAAATAAAGGATAAATATTTAATCAACACCCTCAGATTTTGAATACTTACATTTTGATTTATTAAAATAATAATATCTTTTAATATATGTGCAGTCAAATGCAACCCCCTTGAGGGCGAGGCCTGTTAGACTGTGAGCTCCTTGAGAGCAGGGACTGTCTTTTGCCTTTCTTTGTATGCCCGTAGCTTAGCACAGGACCTGGTGCTTAATAAGTTCCCATTTGCCTTTGTACCCAGAGTGCCTAGCACAGGGCCTTGTATTAGGCTTTTTTCCTTCATGTGTTTTACTCTGCCACTGTGGTTTAATGCACATAGAAGCTTCTGCCTCTGATACAGATCTGCTGCATCTCCAAAATTAATCTTTTTAAAGAGTTGTTGGGGAGTAAAGCGGGATTCCTGTTGGAGGCAGGTGGAGGACTTGAATTCCGGTCCTCTTGAATTCAAAGCTGGCCTTCCCTCCGTGACTCTCAACTCCTCTGGGTCATCACCCAACTTCATTCCCTACCCTCACCACCTGATTCCTCATTTCCATCCCCCTCAACCTTCTCACCCCAAAATTTCAACCAAACTCCACCCAGCTCAAACTTGTTCCATCCTATAGGATGGAAGTCCTAGGTCTTTTCCTCTCTCATTCCTTCCATCTTCTAGCTATTACAGAAACCTGGCTCCCCCCAATGACACAGCTTCACTGGCCACCCTTTCCAGTGCTGGCTGCACCTTCATTCATTATCCTCCACTCAGTGGACAAGGTGGGGAGTTGGGATACTCCTTGCCCCCCATTGACTCTTCAATGTTCTCTCATTACCTCTATCATGCAGTAACTTCTCCTACCGTTCATCAAAATCCTGGTAGCTGTTGTCCACAGACCTCCAGGTCTTTCCCCTTCCTTCCTCAATGAGTTCTGTACGTGGCTCACAATCTTTCTCTCCTCTCCAGCTGCTGCCTTCATACTAGGGGATATCAGCATACCTCCAGATTCTCCCTCAAACACTCTAAGCCCTTAGTTTCTCAACCTATTCACTTCCCACGACCTCCTCCACTCCTCTTTGGCCACGCATGCAGATGCTTAACCTTTGATTTTGCCATCACCCAGAAATGTACCACCTCCATGTTCAAGAATTCTGAAATCCCTTATCTGACCATACTGTACTAGCTTTTCACTTTTCCCTGAGCCTTCCCTTACAAAATCCTCTGATAACTTTGTGCAGCTCTGCCTTACTTAAATCCAGTTCACTCGAAAGTCAAGACATTGCCTTCATGACACCATTGGTCCTCTTTGAGAATGAAGGATGAACAATAATATTCTTACAAAAGCCAACTCTTCATCCTCACCATGACCTCCAATCCCTTGACCCCTCAGTTCCCTCCCAGGCCATCTCCTCTGCACTAACTGCTCTCAGCTCATCTTGCCCTCTTGATGAACCAATTCATCTCTACACTGTCTTCCTCTCTTGAATCCTTAGTCCCCTTATCATATCACCAATTATGCCCAACCATGCCCCAGCTTTGGATCACTCCCACCATTTACCACCTTAGTGCCCACACACATGCTACTGAATGAAGGTGGAAAATGTAGGCTGGGTCCACAACAAATTTATGTTATATAACCTCAACTGGGCCCTCACAGCTGCTAGGCAATCCTTCTATAATTGTCTTATCAACTCACTAACCCATTCTCCACAGCAGCTCTTTCAAACCTTTTCATCCCTCCTCAAACCTTCCATGACTTCCCTTTCCCCCATCCTCTCAACTGAGAACTTTGCCAATTTTACTGAAAAAAAAATTGAAGCAATCCACTGAGATCTCCCCCTTCTCATCTCTTCCTCATCTCCCATCACTCAGGTGCCTTCTGCCACTCTCTCTTCCTTTATCCTTGTCTCACATGATGAGGTGGCCTTACTCCTTGCCATGGCTAACCCCTCTACTTGCTCAAGTGATCCTGTTTCATCCTGTCTCCTCCAACACATTACCTCCTCTGTTATCCCCACTCTCTCATTTATTTTCAGTCTCTGTCTACTGGATCACTCTCTGCTGTCTACAAGCATGCCCATGTCTCCCCCAGCCTCAAATAACTTTTACTTGATCCCTCCATCAGCACCATTGTCTTATATCTCTCTTGCCCTTCCTCAGAAAGGTGCCTCCACTTCTCTCCTCTCCCTCTCTTCTTAACCCCTTACAATCCAGCTTCCAACCTTATCATTCCCCAGAAACCACTCTCTCCAAAGTTACTAATGTCCTCTTAGTTGCCAAATGCAATGGCTTTTTCTCAATCCTCATTCTCCTTGACCTCTCTGCAGGCTTTGACCTTGTTGATCGCTCTCTTCTCCTTGATACTCTCTTCTCTCTAGTTTTGGGACACAGCTCTTTCCTGCTTCTCCTCCTCCTTCCCTGACCGCTCCTTCTCAATCTCTGGATCCTCCTGCAGATCATTCCTTCTAACTGTAGGAGTCCCCCAAGGTTCTATCCTGGGCCCTCTTCTCTTCTCCCTCTACATTACTTTTCTTGGAGTTCTCGTCAGCTCCCATGGATTTAATTACTACCTCTATGTAGATGATTCTCAAATCTACTATCCAGTCTCAAGCTCTTGGTTGATCTCCAATCTTACATCTCCAACTGGATGTCCAGTAGATGTCTTAAACTCAAAATGTCTAAAACTGAACTCATTATCTTTTCCCCTAAACCTTCCCCTCTCCTCCTATTTTCCCTATTGCTGTTGAGGGCAACACCATCCTCCCAATCCCTCATACTCCCAACCTAGGAATCATCCTGGACTCCTCATTACCTCCCCAATCCCCCTATATCCAAGCTTTTGCCAAAACCTAGTGATTTCACCTTTACAGCATCTCTCAAATACGCCCCCCCCTCTCCTCTGACACTTCCCCCACCCTGATGCAGACCTTCATCACCTCATGCCTGGATTATTGCAATAGCTGCTTTGAAGGGGGGGGGGGATGGGGGGCCTGCCTCACATCTCCCCACTCCACTCCATCCTCCATTCAGCCACTGAAGTGACTTTCCTAAAGAGCAGGTCTGATCCCAGTGACTCCTTATCACCTCCAGGAGCAAATACCAAATCTTCTGCTTGGCATTCAATGCCCTTCCGAACCCAGTCCCTCCTACCTTTCCAGTCTTCTCACACCTTACTCCCCAGCACACACTTTTCAATCAGTGACACTGGTGTCCTGACTGTTCCATGGACAAGACCCTCCAGGCATTTTCATGGGTATCTACCGAGCCTGGAATGTTCTCTCTCCTCATCTCCACCTTCTGGTTTCCCTGGCTTCCTTTAAGTCCCAACTAAAACCCCATCTTCTACAGGGAGCCTTTCCCAACCCTTCTGAGTCCAAGTTCCTTCTCTCTCTTATTTATTCCCTACTGATCCTGTATAAAGCTTGCTTGTACATATTAGCTTGCTATCTCCCCCACTAGATTGTGGCAGGGACTGGCTTTTGCCTCTTTTTGTATCCCCAGCACTTAGCACAGTGTCTGGCACATAGTAGGTGTTTCTGTTGTCATTGTTGTTCAGTCACGTCCAACTCTTCATGACCCCATGGACCATATATCCTGTCCAGGGCATTTTCTTGACAAAGATACTGCAGTGGTTTGTCATTTCCTTCACCAGTGAATTAAGGCAAACAGAGCTTAAATGACTTGCTCAGGGTCACACAACTGGTAAGTGTCAGAGAATGGATTTGAATTGAGGTCTTCCTGACTAGCGCTCTATCCACGGAGCCACCTAGCTGCCTCCTAGTAGGTGCTTAATAAATGTTTATAAAGCAAGTTCTCACTCTTTTTTACAAAGGAGAGGCTTCATAAAATCTTAAGTTACATTGAATTTTTATTGTTTTTAATATATTTCAATTCAATTCAACAAGCATTTATTAAGCCCCTGCCTAGGTGCCAGGCACTGTGCTAGACACTGGAGAGAGAAAGAAACAGAGACACAGAGAGAGAGAGAGAGACAGAAAGACAGACTGGCGCAACCAGGTGGCACATCAGATGGTGTTGTACATGGAGTCAGGAAGACATGAGTTCAACTCTGGCCTTAGACACTTACTAACCCGATGGCCTTGGTCAGGCCGCTTGACTTTGTTTGCCTCTATTTCCTTAATTGTAAAGTAGGGATAATAATGGCACCCTGCATTACAAGGTTGGAGTGAGGATTCAATGAGGTAACATTTGTCAAGTGTTTTATAAACCTTAAAACACAACATTAATGCTAGCTATCACTATCACTATCATCATCATCATCACTGAAAACTCT
This sequence comes from Vombatus ursinus, assembly GCF_900497805.2. Classification (NCBI taxonomy): domain Eukaryota; kingdom Metazoa; phylum Chordata; class Mammalia; order Diprotodontia; family Vombatidae; genus Vombatus; species Vombatus ursinus. The sequence continues at coordinate 1,299,036 of NW_020954618.1, forward strand.
AACCAGCCCCCGCCCTCAAGGTAGAGGCGGCTGGGTGGCCCCAGGGCCCCTTCCAGATGTCTGCCCCAGCTTAGAGCACTGATCCCTTTTGGGGTTACTTGGCTGGAATGCTTCCTTTTCCCCAGTTGCTCTTTTCATTCAGTCCTATCTGGCTTGGCATCTTTTCATATGTCTTTCCACTTTGTCGCAGTCATCAGATTTGTTATTTTCTTTCACACCATAACATTCCATTATTTTATTAAGCTCTAATTTATTGAGCCCGTCGACAGACAAAGAGCTGGGCCCAGCATTGACTGGCGAGGGAGGGGAAGGGAAGAGAGTGGGCTCATTTCCAGTTAGATAAGAGTACAGGGCTTTCAATAACTCCAAGCTGCCCCCGAAACAAAAACCCATCATTTTGAACTCCAATATCCTCCCAGGGTTACTATCTGGCTGCTCATCAAGAAACAGCAGTCTCCAAAGTATTAAAATTGCAGGCGACCCAGCCGCTCATAAAGCCAAGGATATTGGGCTCAGTAGACTGTGCCATATCCTCCATGATAATCTGATCAAAAGTGGCCTCAAAGATAACACCCAGAAGATGGGAGTTTGGGAAGTGAGCAGCAATAACAAATGAACTTTCGAAGCCTCAGATGGGGCCGTGGTAGTTGTGTGACCAAGCTCCCAGCCTCACACAGCTAACCAGAAAAAAAACAATCAACAAAAAAACAAACAAACACAATTGACAGTGGAAGGGGATCACAACCTCACCTACACAAACACCAACAACAAAAAGCAAACAGCAAAAGCCTTCAGGCTTCAAGGAAGTCTCCTTTTGGAACTCCTCTGCTTATCAGAATCCTCCTTGATTTCAGGCTATCTGACTTGTTTTTGACTCCTTGATCTCTATGATGTCCCCCTGCAGTCCAGACAGATCACACCCACCTTAGTGTAGGACTAGCATTGATTTGGGTATGACTAGAATATAGGACCAAGTGTTGTCAATTCCACCTAGGCCAGGGCCCTTTTGTGTGCCAGCAAAGTATGACTGTGGAGCCTGACTAACAAAAGAGCTGCAGATCTGTTGATTATTCAAGGGGCATGTTAACCCAGTATGCCTCATTTGGTTTTTTTTAATATATTTTTCTTCATTTCTTTAAATATTTTCCAATTACATTTAAAAACAATTTTAATATTAATTTTTTTTAAATTTTGAGTTCCAAATTCTCTCCTTCCCTCTGGCTCGTCCCCCACCTGTTAAGAAGGCAAGCAATATGATATTAATTATACATGTGAAATCAAGCAAAATATATTTCCATATTAGTCATGTTGCAAAAAGAAAACATGCAAAAAAAAAAAAGTAAAAGTAAAAGAAAGTGAAAAAAATCTGCTTTAATCTCCCCTCAGAGTTTTTCAGTGTTCTCTCTGGAGGTGGATAGCATTTTTCATCATGAGTCTTTTTGAATTGTCTTAAATCATCATCTTCATCAGAGTAACTAAGTCTTTCACATTTGATCATCCCAATAAAATAGCTGTTACTGTGTGCAATGGTCTCTTGGTTCTGCTCACTTCACTTTGCATCATAAGACTTCCCAGGTTTTTCTGAAACCATCCCCCTCACCATTTCTTGTAGCACAATAGTATTCCATCACAATCATTATACCACAACTTGTTCAGCCATTCCCCAACTGATGGACATCCCCTCAGTTTCCAATTCTTTGCCACCACAAGAAGAGCTGCTATAAATATTTTTGTACACATAGGTCCTTTTCCCTTTTCTTTGATCTCTTTGGGATACAGACCTAGTAGTGGTATTACTGGATCAAATGGTATGCACAGTTTTATAACCCTTTGGGCATAGTCCCAAATTGCTCTCCAGAATGGTTTGAATCAGTTCACAACTCCACCAGCAGTACATTAGTGTCTCAATTTTCCCACATCCCCTACAAGATTTATCATTTTCCTTTTGTGTCATGTTAGTCAATCTGATAGGTATGAGGTGGTATCTCAAAGTTGTTTTAACCTGCATTTCTCTAATCAGTAGTAATTTAGGGCATTTTTCATGGGACTTTTGATAACTGCTAGGCTGTCTCATTTTTTGAAAGTTGTACCATTTCTCCAACAAAGGAGAAAGTGGACAGCAGTAACAGAGGTGGCAGAAGCAGCATAACTGAGTCACAAAGCGTTGATTTACGCAAAGGACCGAGTAACACAAAGCTACACTTAGGCAAGAGAGAGACAGAGAGAGAGAGAGAGCAATGCCAAGTGGACCTGAAGACAGTAGAATGACAGAGAAGCAAGGGGAGGAGAAAGGTCAACCTTTACAGGGAACCCCAGAACCAAGAAAAAGGAGCCAGAGCCAAAGAGGGGACCAAGGAGCAAGAAGACACACAGAGCTAAGATGTGAAGAGCAAACCCGTACCATAGCCTGCACTGTACTGTGAGTCGTGTGAACTGTGCAGGTCTGGTGGTGGAGGTATGAAATAAGAGGTCAATTAAGAAGTGATTTTCAGTTTTTCCCCCATAAACCCCTAAAGTGGCATCATAAGCTTGGAGCAACTATGTAGATTCCTGATGAAGGTGAGGTTTATCAAAGGAGTGGGGTGCTTGACTCCCTAATAATTCTTTGTCCACATGGGAGACCTCAGCCCCAGTCTGGCACTCAGAGTTAGAGCAACTACATAGATCTCTGAGGGAGATGAGACCCACCCAAGAAAATTTTCTTGCTTTTCAGTGGGCTAGGTTATGTCTCTATTCCTCAACTGCTTATCGGGGAACTAGGAATGAATCACATTCAAATGTTTCCAGAGCCTGAGCAGGAGAGCAAAGAGGAGGTACAAAAATCACCCATTATTGATTGAATCCTGTCTATGTGAGCCAAAAGTAGCTATGAATATTTTTGTGCAGATAGTATGTTCCCCCTTTTAGTACCTTAATTAAAGACTAATTAAATAAGGACCTTATTTAGACTAACATCCCATCAGTGGGATTGCTAGGTCAAAGGGTATGATCAGTTTTGTGATTCTTGTTATTATCAGATTTAAGTCAAGTCAACAAGCATTTAGTAAGCACTTACTATGTGCTAGGCACTGTGCCAAGAGCTGAGGACACACACAAAAAGACCAAAACAGACCCTGCCCTCAAGAAGCTCACATTCTAACCCTCTGAGTTAAACAAAATGAAGGTGTAGTGTGGCACCCCCTGTCGCTCATTCTCCCAACCCCCATTCACGCTGACAGGTTGAGTCCCCACAGAGCAGCTGACTGCTCCTCCCCTCTGGATCCTAAGCATAACCCTGATGTATTATGGCATCTGCCAATATCAGTCACGAGCCCTAATAGAGTGCTTTCCTCCAATATCAATCAGGTTCTATCAATTAGCTTTGAAAGTATAACAAGAGCAGTATTTACAAAATAATCCCACAAACCAGGGAGACTCTGTCCCCTTACCTACTCGAGGCCCTAGGGGAAAGTGAGCTCAAACTTGAAGCACAGAGGTAGTGAGGTACACATGAAGAAAACACATGGGGTGAAGTGGGTACCTCTACACTCCTGGACCTTCATCCCTTCAAGGAATCCTCACCAAGTTCGCTTCTGGAGTGATATCACCAGTGGACCTGCTTCCCTTGCTCAACTGGGTCAAGCATTAAGCTGATCCATATTTAGTGATTCATTCACCCAAGATCAGGAATAAAAAAGAAATGAAGAGAAAGAAAGAAAGAAGGAAGGAAGGAGAGACAGGTAGGAAGGAAGAAAGAAAGGAAGGAAGGAAGGAAAAGAAGGAAGGAAGGGAAGAAAGAAGGAAGGAAGGAACAAAGGAAGGAAGAAAAAAGGAAGGAAGGAAAGAAAGAAGGAAGGAAGGACAGAAAAAAGGAAGGAAGGGAAGAAAGAAGGAAGGAAGGAAAAGAAGGAAGGAAGAGAAGAAAGAAGGAAGGAAGGAAGAAAGGAAGGAAAGAAAGAAGGAAGGAAGGAAAGAAAGAAGAAAGGAAGGAAGGAAAGAAAAAAGGAAGGAAGGAAGGGAAGGAAGAAGGAAGGAGGGAAGAAGGGGCACTAGGTGATCAGGAACACCGAGCAGCTAAATGAGGAGATAAAGCAGCTTAAACCATTGCCTTTCCACCCACTTGGAGGCTCACCAAAAAACCACCAGAGAAGAGGGGGAGAGGCCATCACTGGAACCTTCTTACGCACCCCCAGTGCCAGCTCAGCCTCTTCTACCTCTAATATTTGACTAGCTATGTGACTGTAAGCAAATTACATAACCTCAGTTTCCTTGGGTGTAAAATGAGGATAATAATAAGGCATTAGGGTAGCATAAGAGGATAGAGCTCTGGACTTGGAAGTCAGAAAGACCTGAGTTCAAAGTCTGCCTCAGACACATATAAGATGTGTGATCCTGGCAAGTCACTTGGCCTCTGTCAGCCTCAGTTTCCTCATCTGTAAAATGGGGATAATAATAGCACCTATCTCAAAAGGTTGTTAGTATTAAATGAAATGACACATGTAAAGTGCTTTGCAAAATCAGTAGCTGTATAAAAATGCTGACTATTATCATAATTATTACTAGGATTATTGTATCTCTCACAAGATGTTGTGAGGACCACAAGAGATAATATGGATAAAGCACTTTTGAAATTTTAAAGTAATACTTAAAAATCAACTATTATCAACATTGGATCACATAAATGTTTTTGTAATTTTTTTCACTAGGTTAGTGAGTACTCAGTCTTAAGGTGTCTTGGTGGAGAAATGCAAGTTAAAGCTACTCTGAGGTTCCTTTTCACACCTATCAGACTGGTAAAGACAACAAAAGAAGAAAATGACAAACGTTAGAGCAGCTGTGAGAAAACAGGCACAATAGTGCATAGTTGGTGGAGCTGTGATTTGGTCCAGCCTTTCCTAAAAGCAATCTGCAATTTACCCAGGAAGGTGGCAAAGTGTGTGTAAACTTCATCCTAGCTTCAGCACGTCTAGGCCCATACCACAAAAGAAATCAAAGAAAGGGGGAAGGATTATATGTTCAAAAATGTTTATAAGCAGTTCTTTCCATGGGACCCCAAAATTGGAAACCAAAGATGCATCCTATCAGAGAAACCCATCATGGTATAGGAATTCATACCCCTCTCAGCTCTACTCCCATTTTCTGGTCTTTTCCACCATGCCTCAACTGTACTTCCTCCAGCACCAAGAGCCTACTCACCTTGGAACATCCATCATTCCCTGTGGCCTTCTCATTCTGGTACATCTCCGCATCATGCCTGTTCCCTTCTCCCGCTGCAGCTATCTCACCTTGGGATTGCCCTCAGAGTTACCCATCCTGGAACATCCCTCTCTCATGCCAGCTCTCTTTTCCCATTGGCAGGTTCCTTCCCAGGCTGCCATTTTGGGGAAGGTCCTTCTCTTCACTTTCTGCCTGGGCTTTTGATTGCCTAGGTTTAGACACCATGCTCCTGGTATTGCCCACTTACACATTCCCGGGTCTTCAGCTCCCTCATTAGAATGTAAGCTCCCCAAGAGCAGAGATTGTCTTTCTTTTTTCTTCTATGTGTATCCCCAGCACTTAGCACAGTGCTTGGCACAAAGAACATGCTTAATAAATCCTCATTGCCTCTATGTACTTAACGGAAAATTATTATAGGAAATAAGAAGAAGAGCTCCAGAGGGAACTAGCAAAACCTCTTTGAATCAATGTAAAATGAAGTGAATAGGACCATCATAACAGCATAGAAAAAAGCAACTTTGAAAAGACGTTACAATTCTGATCAACCCCACGATAAACCACTAATCCAAAAGAATAAAGATGAAACAGGCCACTCACCTCCTGACCTAGTTGATGGGCTTAAAATGCAAAAAGAGACAGACATGAATTTTCAGATATGATTAGTATGGGAATTTGTCAGCTATAGATTGAGGGATTTTTTAAATTGGGTTTGTCTTGTGTCTTTTTATTTGCTTAATGGGTCAGGGTGGGTAGTGGGAGGAGGTAGTGGGATTAATTTTTTAAATGCTTTTGATTGAAAAAACATTTTTAAAAAACAAAGCTAGAGCCAGGGTCCATGTGAGAGATGGCGCATGAGGTAACCATTTTCCAAATGCCCTTCTGTTGCTATAGTAACTAAACCCTCACGGATATGTAGGTAAGAATATGTAGGACCCACCAATTTCTCCTATGTAGAAAAGGTCATTTTTAATAGGGCATTTTAATACTATTGATAATAACATACATACACTTTTGGCACTCCAGAGGGATGCCTACTTATCTGAGCAAAATGACCCAATTACAGCATTATATTAACTGCTACTGGGATGCTGGCCAGAGTAAATTCAGGGGGTTTTTATCAAGTTTCCTTTTCCAAGGGATTTTAAAATATTCTGGAGGGAAAAAGGTTTGTCTTCATGTGCATTTCTCTGATGATTAGGGAATTTGAATATCTTTTTGCATGCTTAACAACTTTTATTTCTGTCTTCAAAATTTCTATTCATGTTCCTTGACTATTTCTTCATTGGGGAATATATTACTTTTTTACTGCCTTAGACACTTACCAGCTGTGTGACCCTAGGCAGATCCTCTCTGTGCCTATTTTCCTCGTCTGTGGAATAGGAGTAACGGTAGCATTGACTCCACAGGGCTGGTATAAGGAGCAAATGGGAGAACATGTTTAAGGCATTTTACCAACCTTAAAGGTAAATAAGGCTGCTTGGTCTTACTTTTATAGGTATCTTTCAGTTCCTTATACTTTCTGAATGTCAGGTATTTATCAGATATCTTTACTGCAAATATTGATCCTTAATCTGTTTCATTTCATTTATGTTTTGTTTGTTGGAAGATCGTTTCTCTTTGAATAATAATGCAGTCGCTTCTCACAGATATCACCTTAATCCAGGCCTTCATCATTAATTTGTTGTTCAATTATTTTAGTCACAGCCAGATCTTTGTGACCCCACTTGGGGTTTTCTTGGCAACAATGCTGGAGTGGTTGGCCATTTTCTTCTCCAGCTCATTTTACAGATGAGGAAACTGAGGCGAACAGGGTTAAGTGACTTGCCCAAGGTCACATAGCTAGGAAGTGTCTGAGGCCAGATTTGAACCCAGGAAGATGAGTTTTCCTGACTCCAGGATATCCACTGTGCCACCTAGCGGCCCGTCATCATCTCTAACCTAAATTATTGGAAGGACTCCCTAACTGGTCTCCCTCTCTAAAGTCTCTCTCCCCTCCAGTCCATTCTCCTCTCAGCTGCCCAAGTCGTTTTCCATAAGTACATATCTGACCATGTTCCTAGCCTACTCGGTAAACTCCAGAGACCCCCCTTTATCTCTAAGCTAAGATATAATCTCTGTTTAACTTGTAAAGCCTTCAGAATCTGGCTCCCACCTATCTTTCCAGCCTTATTGGAATGACTTCCCTTCCCACACTCTGTGACTGAGCCAAAATTGTCCCTCTCCCTAGTTCTCACACGTTCCATCTCCCATCTACAGGTCTTTGTCTTGGCCGTCCCCTCTGCCTGGAATGCCATTCCTCCTCACCTCCACCTCGTCCTTCAGGATGCAACTCAAGTGTTCCTTTCCACACAAAGCTTTCCTTTCCTGATCCTCAGCATTGCTAGTGCTCTCCTGCCCAATTACTTTGTCTTTAATTACTTTGTATTTGTCTATAATGATTCTCTTAATTTTTATTCTGTCTCTACATATATATATATATATATAATATATATATATATATTTGTTGTCTCCCCTTTTAGAATGTAAGCTCCTTGAGAGGAAGAATTGTTTCATTTTCTTGTATTGGTGTCCCCAGAGGAAGCTAGTTGGTGCAGTGGATGAAGCTCCGGCCCTGGAATCAGGAAGACCTGAGTTCAAATCTGCCCTCAGACACTTACTAGCTTCTGTGACCATGGGCAAGTCACTTTACTTTGTTTGCCTCAGTTTCCTCATCTGTAAAATGGGCTGGAGAAGCAAATGCAAACACTCCAGTTTCCTTGCCAAGAAAACCCCAAATGGGGCCATGAAGAGTCAGACACAACTGACAAACAACTGAACAGCATAGTTGTTCACCTGTTCTCTCCCCTGGACTGTGTGCTCTCAAGAGCAGAAGTTGACTATCCTTCGCCTTTCTCCACATCCTCAGCGCTTAGCAAAGTTCTGGTTCATAGTCGGTACTTCATAAATCCTTGGCCTTTGGTGGGTAGGGACTCCCTCTCTCACACAGACACGACGTGGCCATGAACATGGGGCCTTCCCGTTTCTCTGTCTCTGTTGTGTTTATTTCCTGATATTAGGCGAATGAGGACTAGAACGGAACGGACGAGATGACAGCCTTCTGAGTTTCCAGATTTCAGCAGAAGCACCAGAACTACAACAACAGCATCCACAGGGGAGCCTGGCAGTGACTACAGTAGCCATGCCCAGTAAGGAGCCAGTGACGCGCAGGCCCAGCACAGCGGGGCCCAGCAGGGGGCTAGGAAGAAACAAGAAGGTGGAAGAAAGCACGCCCAAGAGAGACAGAGGGAAAAGAAAGAGAGAGGGAGCGGACCAGGAGAAAGTTGAAGGGCACAAGTCCCTCTGAGCTCACCCGCAAATGGCTTTCAGGTGGACACAGAACCAGCGTTTGTCCGATTTCTCTTCCAGCCCAAGCCAAGCCCACAGAACTACCTTTCTTCCTAAAAAAAATCCCCAAATAAAATAAAAAGAAAACAAAACTTTCCTCTTACTGATCAGCACACATGTGTATATATATGGAGAGAGACAGAGACAGAGACAGAGACACAGAGACACAGAGAGACAGAGAGAGACAGAGACAGAGACACAGAGAGAGAGAGATACAGAGAGAGAGAGAGAGCACACTTTATAAACTGTACTAAACCTTACAGAACAGTCAAGTATCTTCTTTAAGGACCAGAAAACCTTATTGGAAAAGGGGCAGATGGACACACTCTGAGGCCATTTTGTGGATGCTGCTGCTCAAGATGCTGCTGAGGCTCACAAGCACTGGGCCCATTGGCCGGTCTTCCGTTGGTCTTCTCTCTGTTTGAAGACTCTGCCCTCCTCGGTGGCTTGGTTGGGTACACAGCAACCACATCCGCGTCTCCAAGCCAGAAGTGTCCTCTACAATCCCAGTGACTCCTAAGCATTGCTCTTTCACTTGCTTTCCCAGTTCTATGCAGAAAAGAGTCTCAAAATAGTCAATGTGGCATCATCTTAAATAGTCGTATATGTATAGAGGAAAATCACAATTGTCTACAAAGACAAAATAGGCTGATTCAACCAACAAAGAGCATTTCACAGAGTGTACCAAAGATGACTACTTGCTTAGGACCCAACAAGTGTTCATGTTGGTGTTCAAAATGGCCTTCATTAACCCAGAGGCGGCAAAGAAAATTGGCTTCTTATCTTGGAAAGAAACCTGGTACCCAGAGAGCCTACCATTTCTATCTCTCTTAGAGCCCATCCAATTTCACGCTCACCTCTGCGCTGATAACAGCTCCTCTCTCCCTCCACCAAATCCTGTCTCATAGATGTGACCACAGTCCTCTACGCCAGGCCATCATTAGCATACGCTTGAATTGCTGGAGAAACCCATCCCTTTTCACTGGATTCCGGCCTTCAGTCTTAACTCTACATTCCATCCTGCCTGCTTTGGGCAGATTCATCTTTGCAGCCCACAAATTCTTTCCTGAAACTTCCCAGGGATCAGAGACTCTATAGATACAGTATTGCTTATAAATTCCAGGTCATTGAGGCAGACATGATAGACATCTTTAAGTTTAATTTTGTTTTTTTCTTTATTTTTTGGTCACATTTTAAGTCCTGAATTGTCTTCCTCCCTCCCCACCCTGCACTAGAGAAGGCCACCATTTGATGCAGATATATACATACATGCAAAACCATACCAGGTATACTTTTATTTATCAGTTCTTTATCTGGAGGTGGGTAGCATCTTCCTTAATAGGTCCTTTATAGTTTATCTGAATATATATAGTACTCAGAACAACTTTGTTGTTCACAATTATTCTTCAAACAATATGGCTGTTACTGTATACACTATTCTCCTGGTTCTGCTCACTTCACTTTTCATTACTTTATACAAGTCTTTCCATGTTTTTCTAAAATCAACCAGCTCACCATTTCTTACAGCGCAGTAGTATTCCATCACAATCATTTACCACAACTTGTTTAGCCCTTCCCTAATTGGTGGACATCTCTTCAGTTTCCAGTTCTTTGCCACCACAAAGAGAGTTACTATAAATATTTTAGAAAATATAGTTCTTTTCTTTAGACCCCCAATCACTTTGGGAAACAGGCCTAATAGTGGTATTGCTGAGTAAAAGGGTATACAGAATTTTATAACTGCTTGGAAATAATTCCAGATTGCTCTCCAAAATGATTGAATCAGTTCACAGTTCCACCAACAGTGTATTAATGTTCCAATTTTTCCACATCCCCTCCAACATTTATCATTTTCCCCTTCTATTATTTTAGCCAATCTGATAGGTATGAGATGAAATCTCAAGGTTGTTTTAATTTGCATTCTCTAATCAATAATGCTTTAGAGCATTTTTTCATTGACTACATATAGTTCTGATTTCTTCATCAAAAAACTGTCTGTTCATATCCTTTGACCATTTATCAATTGGGGAATGACTCATATTCCTATCAATTTGACAACTTTCTCTATGTATATGAGATATGAGACCTTTATCTGAGAAACTGTATAATTTTCCCCACTTTTTGCTTTCTTTTTAATATTGGCTACATTGTTTTTATTTGTACAAAACCTTTTTAATTTAATCAAAATTACCCATTTTACATCTCGCAAATGCTCTCTCTCTCCTGTTAAGCAATAAATCTGATAAGTAATGTGTTCCATGTTCTTTGTTTTTCTTATATCTCCCTTTATATCAAAGTTCTGTATACATTTTGACTTTATCTTGGTAAACAGTATAAGATATTGAGCTACATCCAATTTCTGCCAGACTATTTTCCAGTTTTCCCAACAATTTTTTTTTACCAAATACTGTATCATTATTCCAAAAGCTTAAATCTTTACTTTAATCAAGCACAAGGTTACTATAATCATTTGTATTGTATGTCTATTCTGTTCCATTGATCCACCTTTCTATTTCTTAGCCAGTACAAGATAGTTTTGATAATTACTATCATATGATATAGTTTAAGATCTGGTACTTTAAACATCCATCTTTTACATTTTTTCGGTAATTCCTTTGATTTCTTGATTTTTTGGTAGCTTAATTGGGATAGCATTGAATAAGTAGATTAGTTTAGGTAGAATTGTCATTTTTATTATATTAGCTCTGCCCACTCATGAACATTAATATTTGTCCAATTTTTAAAATGTGACTTTATTTGTATAAAAAGTATTTTACGCTTATGTTCATGTAGTTCCTGGGTTTGTCTTGGCAGATATACTCTCAGATATTTTATACAGTCTATAGTTATTTTAAATGGAGTGTGTCTTACTATCTCTTTTTGTAGGGTTTTGTTGGTGATACACAGAAATGCTGATAATTTATGTGGATTTATTTTATATCCTGCTCCTTTGCTAAAATTATTGTTTCAATTAACTTTTTAGATTTGAATCTCTAGGATTTTCCAAGTATATCATCTGCAAAGAGAGATAGTTTTATTACCTCATGGCCCATTCTGAATTTCTTTTTTCTTCTCTTAATGCTATTGCTAGAATTTCTAATATAATATTGAATCATATTATGTGAGCATCCTTGTTTCACTCTTGATCTTATTGGGAAGACTCCTAGCTTATCCCTGTTACAAATAATGCTTGCTCATGTTTTTGGGTAGATTTTCTTATCATTTTAAGGAAAAATCCATTTGTACCTATGCTTTTGAGTATTTTTAATAGGAATCAATGTTGTATTTTGTCGAAAACTTTTTCTGCAGCTACTGACATAATCATTATTTTGGTTACTTTTGTTATTGATATAATCATTATGTTTATAGTTTTCCTTATGCTGAACTACTTCTACACTTCTGGCATAACTCCAACTTGGTCACCATGTATAATCTCTGTAATACATGGTTGCAGTCTCCTGGCTAGTATTTTAAGTAAAATTTTTGCATGTGTGTTCATTAATAGAATGGGTCTATAACTTTCCTTCTCTGTTTTTGATTTTCCTGACATCTTTAAGTTTTAGAAGGGGAATTATATGAAAGAGGGATTAGATATGTTCTACTTGGCTACAGAAGGCAGATCTGGGAGTAAGAAATGGAGGCAGCAAATTGAGACTCCATTGAAAGAAAAACATCCTAGCCATCAGAACTACTCCACAGAGGAATGATCTGCGTCAGAGGTGGTGAGCTCCCCATCACTGGAGATCTTCAAAAACAAGGAATGTCATCTGGTAGGATATGTTGTAGAGGGCATATTTAATATGAGCATTTACACCTTGGCAATGAGCAAATTCAGGGCCCAATTTATTGTTTTGTTGATTTTCTAGATTTAAGAATAGAGAAAATGTTTCATAGAGAAAACGTTAATAATGTAAATTAAAACCAATAGTGTGCTCTGCATGCAAACAATTTTCCTTTCAGAGAACTGGTTGTTAAACATTTACCACTACACCTCTACTCACACAGATCTCTCTCATCCCATGCTATCAGCCAAGGGCTTGGCCTTTTCCATCACTAAGAAAATTGAAGCCACTCACTACGAGCTCCCTCTTTAACCTTTCTTATCATCTCAAACCCCCCTAGGCATCATCCCCTACTCCCTGCTTCTTTCCCCAATATGTGATGGTCAGGCAGCCTTGCTCCTTGCCAAGGCCAAGTGCTTTACATGTGCCTTTCAGCTGACTCTCTCTTCTTTGTTCCAACAGATTGCCCCCTGACCCATCTCTTATTTCTCTATAATACTCTTTCTCTCGATCCTGCTCCTTATATATTGGAAATTTCTATACTGCCTTCAAACATGCCCAAGTGTCCCTCATCTTTAAGAACCTTCAGGAGGCCCTAAGAACCCCTCAAGCTAAACTCCTGTGTCTCTCCTCCATTTCCCAGTGAAACCTCTAGGAAAAAAAAAAAAAAGACGGTCTGCTCTGATTGTCTCTGCATCCAATCTTCTCACTTAGTCCTTAGGTTTTTGTAATCAGTTTATCACTTCAGCCCCCAAGTGAGACTCTCCTATCCAAAAACTACCAATGACCTGTTAACTGACAAATCCAACAGTCTTTTCTCAGTTCTCTTCCTTCTTGCTCTCTCTGCTGTATTTGACTCTTCTGGCCATCTTCTCCTCCTGGAGTCTCTCTGACCTTTCAGGATCCTGTTCTCTCCTGGTTCTCCTTCTGCCTAGCTGACAAACATGAGTTTTCCCTAGGCTTCTCTTCTGCTCTGTCTCTGTCTCTCTCTCTCCCTCTGTCTCTGTCTCTCTCTCTGTGTGTGTCTCTCTCTCACCTCATCAGCTCCCTGAGTTTAACTATCAACTATTAACTATTAACTATTTAACTTTCTGCAGATGACTCCCAGAACTTTATCTCCAGCCCCAGTCTCTCCTGAACTTCAGGCCCACCTCACCAACTGCTTATCTTATGTAGATTTTTCAAATTGCAATGTTCAAGAGACATTTCAAAATCAATAACATGACATTCAATAGGGATCAATGTTGAATCTTCTAATTGGGTATAAAAAAATCGACTTTGCAATTGTATGTTGAGGGAGGCATGGATCAACAGTTTTTCTGAAAAGACCTGGGGGTCCTAATGGACTGTGAGCCCCAAATGAGTGAGCAGGGTGGTGTGGCAGCCAATAAACCTTATTCAATCTTGGGTTGCATTAATAGGGACACAGATTCCATGAACAGGGAAGTGGGGGATAATCCCTCTTTTCTCTGCCCTTCTCATAACTCATCTTTATTATATTCAGCTCTAGGCATTATATTTACTAAGAACATTGATACCATGGACAGTGTCCAGAGAAGACCAATCAGGAGGGTGAAGGGTCATCCATTCATTGCACATGTGGCTAGACTGAAGGAACTTGAGATGTTTAGCCTGGAGTAAGGAAGTATCAAGGGGGACATGAAAGCCATCTTCAAGTACGGGTGGGGAGGTCACAGGGAAAAGGGATTAGATCTGTTCTGCTCTGTCCCAGAAGACAGAACCAGGAGGATGGGGTTGAATTTACAAAAAGGCTCAGCAAGACTCAATGTCAGTAAAACTGCCCAACTTCCTACCAAGGAGAGCTGTCCAGAAAGTGCCGAAGGGGAATGGGCTGCCCAGAGAGGAGGGACAGGGGAGGAGGACCACCTTGGAGGGCTTCCAGGAGAGGCTGGAAGAGCACTTATTACTTATGTTATGGTGGGGATTCCTTTAGGATATGAATTGCGCTCAATGGCTGCTGAATCCCTACTAACTTGAAAATTCTTTGATACTGTGAGGTTTAAAAAGATCTCCTAAAAAGATCTTCCCACTAACCCCACCTGTCTCCCAAATTGCTCTTTTTCTGTCAAAAACACCACCATTCTTCCTGTCTCCCAATTTCACAACCTGGATATTCTCCTCAGCTCCTCACACTCTGTCACTCCACCTGTCCAATCAGTTCCCAGTCTGGCCATCCATCTCTCCACCATATCTCTCCCATCTGACCTCTCCTCTCTCCTCACACAGCCTTCACCTTAGTTCCTGCCCCAGTCACCTCTCACTGAGATAATGCAATGGCCTCCTGATTGGTGTCCCTGCCTCCAGTCTTTTTCCATCCAGTCCAGCAGCTACAGAAGGGACTTTCCTTAAGCTCAGATCTGACCTTGTCTTTCTCCTACTCAATGACATCCAGTGGCTCCCTATGGCCTCTAAGATCAAGCATAAACTTCTCCTGTTAGTTTTGAATGCCCAATACAACCTAGTCCCAACCTATCTTCACCAACTCATTGGACATCTCGCCCCATCTTGAACTCTGCAATACAAACTGGCCTTCTCTCTGTTCCTCACAAACAACCTTTCACATCCTGTTCTCCTTGAATCTGTCCTGGACAGATGCTAGAATGCACACCCTCTTCATCTCTGCCTCACACATCCCTTTTTTTCCTTCAAGACTCAACCCAAGCACCATTTCTACATGAAGCCTTCTTTTCCTGAGCTAATGGCATCCTTCCCTAATTCCCTTCTATTTAACTTATTGTATTTTTTTCTTTTTATGCCTTTATCCATAGCCTAGGGTAGATGGGGAGCCCATCTCAAAGCCATTTTGGCTCAGTGTCTAGTGTCCATGCCCCTGGGACAGTCCCTTCACCTTTGTGCTCTGAGCATCTCCCTGGGATGATAAATAGCAGAGAAGGTGCCCAAATGCAGTACCCATAGAGAAAGGTTCCTCACCTAGGGGGTACCCTGTATCAGTGAAATCATAGGTGGAGTTCAGAATGTGCCTATTCCTTTTTCATTTAGGTTTCTTTACATATATACGTATATACATACACACATAGTTTTATTCATACATATATATGCACATCGTTATTTGTGTATATGTGGGTATATAAATATATATACACATACACCTTGGTGTGTGTTTATCTGTATATATGTAGATGTAGATGTAGATGTAGATCTCCCCAGGACATGGCACAGGGCAGGGAACATAGCAGTTTTCATTAATGCGTATTTGCTTTTCTTTATAAACCATTGAAAATAAAACCCATCTCAGAACCCAAAGAGTTAACAAAAAACAGCCCTTTTCTGCTGGTATGTATAATGAGCCACTTGAACAGTCTCTGGCGAAGGTATCTGCAGATCATTCCTGGGTTTTCATTGGCTGGAGTTTCTAAAAACCTGCTCCAATGTTCCCTAGCAACACTCTTCCTCCAAGTCAGGGGGGACAGAGAGTGGGGAGGGGGAGTGAAGAATCACGGAGTTTTATGGTCTGTTCCAGGCTCTTACTCTCCCCTACCCTAGCTCCCACACCACAGAATCAAACAAAGGCTCTCACAGAGATTTGTCCTTGGTACTATAATCCTGCCATCTTATCTCACAGGTGCAAGCCTGGCCTTTCAGAATCCTCCTTCAGGAACACATTCTCATGTCCTGTCCACCTAATCCACTAATTACCTCTAAAAATCCATATATCTTTCATCTTTCCACACAAAATTCAGGGTGCATACCTGGAATTTATGAGGGCAGGGAATGGGTGAGGAAAAATGACCTAATCTTGCTACTGAAAGTTCTTGGCCACCATTTGCAATGCATTAATTCTAGGGGGTCGTAACCTGTGGCCCATAGATAGATTTCAGAGAGAAGGTGGTCCTGTAAAATTAAATGGAGGAAGGTGACATCATTGTTTTCCGTAACCATGAAATGAAATGTAGCATTTCAATTGTTTAAAAGCATTATTCTGAGAAGGGGTCCAAAGCCCCACCCAAGATGACTAACGAGCCTCTGACAAAATAAATGGTTAAGAATCCTCACACTACATGAAGCCTTGATGACACAAAGTTGAAATAAGACATAGTCCTTGTGCTCAAAGTGCTTCCAATCTTATGAGGGAGCAACATAGAAAGCATATACACAAATAACTGTGATATAAGGGGAATGGGTATGTTCAATGTAAATAAAAGGTCCAGGCAAAGGGGTATGAGAAATGTGAAGGGGGACACATTTTTTCTGGGGTTCAAAGCAAAAAGAGGAAAGGGAACCATTGTAGGGAGGGCAAAGGACACACACCAGGCAGGGACTGTGGCTAATTAAATTAGTGGAAGTCTCAACATATCAAGGGTCTTGTTCTTTTGTCTTCTGTCTTTGTAATTCCATCATTCTGTCAGCTTTCAGTTCATCTGTTGTTTTTCAGTCGCTCAGATGTGTCTCACTCTTCCTGACCCCATGAACAATAGCATACCTGGCCCTTCTGTCCTCCACTGTTTCCAGAAGGTTTTCCGAGCTCATGTTCCTTGTTTCCATAACACTCTATCCATCCTGTCCTCTCCCATCCCTTCTCCTTTTGCCTTCAGTCCTTCCCAACATCAGGGTTTTTCCCAATGAATCCCATCCGCTCATTACGGGGCCAAAGTATTTAAGCTTCAACTTCAGTATTTGTCCTTCCAATGAATAATCTGATTTCATTTCTTTAAGTATTGGCTGATTTGACTTATTAACTGTCTAAAAAGTCTTCTCCAGCACTAAAATTCAAAAGTATCAATTCTTCACTAAGCTTTCTTTATCATCCAAATCTCACAGCCATGAATTACTACTAGAAAAACCATAGCTTTAACTATATGGACCTTTGTTGGCAAGATGATGTCTTTGCTTTTTAGTCTGCTGTCCAGATTTCCCATAGCTTTCCTTCCAAGGAGCAAGCATCTTTTCATTTCATGGAGGTGGTCACCATCTGCAGTGATCTTTGAGCCCAAGTATATAAAATCTGACAGTGCTTCTCCTTCTATTTGCCAGGAAGTGATGGGACCAGTTGCCAAGATCTTAGTTGTTTTTTTTTTATGTGAAGTTTCAAGCCAGTTTTTACACTCTCCTCTTTCATCATCATCAAAAGGCTTCCTAATTCTTCTTCCCTTTCTGCCATCAGAGTGATATTATCTGCATATCTGAGATTGTTGATATTTCTCTCGGCAGCCTTGGCTTTTGATTTGTCCAACCTGGCATTTCACATGATGTACCCTGCACATAAGTTTAATAAATAAGGGGATAATATACAGCCTTGACATATTCTGTTTCCAATCTCAAACCAGTCACTTGTTCCATGCTCAGTTCTAACAGTTGCTTCTTGGCCCTCATATAAGTTCCTTATGAGATAAGGAAGATGATCTGGTACTCCCATCTCTTTGAGAACTTGCCACATTTTGTTGTGAACCACACAAAGTCCTTAGTGTAGTCAATGAAGCAGAAATAGATGTTTTTTCTGGAACTCCCTTGCTTTCTCCATAATCCAGCAAATGTTGGCAATTGGTCTCTAGTTCCTTTACCTCTTCAAAAAACAGCCTGCTGTTCTGGTAGTCCTTGGTTTGCGTGTCGCTGAAACCTAGCTTGCAGAATCTCAAGCATGACCCGGTTGGTGTGTGAAATAAGCACAATTGTTCAATAATTTGAACATCCCTTGGTGTTGCCCTTTTTAGGATTTGGATATAAACTGATCTTTTACGATCCAGTGGCCACTCTTATGTTTTCCAAATTTGCTGGTATATTGAGTGAAGAACTTCAACAGCTTCACCTTTTAGGGTGAATATCATTATCATATCATAGATCAGCTGGAATTGCATCACCTCCACTGACACCCAAGATGTAGATTTTAATCTTTCCATCTCCTGTTTGACCACACCCAGCTAACCTTGACTCATAGTTCTTACATGCCAGGTTCCCATACAGTACTGATACTTGCAGCATGGGTCTTTCCATTTGCCACCAGATGCGTCCACAGCCGAGCTTCCTTTTGGCTTTGACCCAGCCCATTCATTTGACTTGGAGCCACTTGGAGTTGTCCTCCACTCTTCCCACCTAAGGGGCTCATCCTCTGATGTCATCTCTTTTATCATTTTAATTCTGTCCATTGGATTTTCTAAGCAAAGATACTAGAATGTTTTGCTATTTCCTTCTCAGGTGAATCACCTTTTGCCAAAACTCTCCACTCTGACCTCAAATATATACATAGATCAGCAAAACAATAGTCCACATTGGCCCCTTCCAAAAACATGGCCCATCCTGCCTCTTGAGTCCATTTCCTCCTGCCAGAGAGGTGGAGATCCTGCTCCATCTCTGGGGCCTCTGGCATCACAGTCCACAGAGCAGAGCTGGAAGTTTTTCAGATTTGTCAGTCAAGTAGTCAATAAATACTTTCTGAGCACCTGCTATGTGCCAAGCACTGTGCTAAGTTCTTGAGATACAAAGAAAAGCAAAAACAATTGCTTTCCATGAGGAATTGACAGTCTAATGGAGTAGAAAACATGCAAACAATAATGTACAAACACTACATACTTGAGATAACTTGGTGAGGATAAACGGAAGGAAGGGTTTCCCTCCAGAATCATTAAGAGAAATCAGGAGAGGCTTCCCGGAGAAGGTGGGATTTTGGCTGGGACTGGGAGGAAGGCAGGAGGCAGAGAGGAGGGGGGAGAAAATGCCAGGAGACATGGGAAACAGCTAAGAGAAAGCCTAGAACTGAGAGGTGGGGTATCTTGTTTGAGGAACAGCAAGGTCAGTGTCACTGGAGGTAGGGTACGTGGGAAGAGGAGAGGGTAAGGTGTGAGAAGATTGGAAAAGGCTGTGTGTGAAGGGGAGGCAAGGCTTTGAAAGCCAAGCCGAGGATTTCATATTTGACCCTGAAAGTGATAGGGAGCCCCTGAAGTTTATTGAGCAGGGGGGGTGACATAGTCAGTAAGAACTTTTACTTTAGGAAGATCCCTTTGACAGTTGAGTAAAGGATGGGCTGGAGTAGGGAAAGAGTTGAGGAAGCAGACTCCTCCCCCAGCAGGCCATTGCAATAGCCAAGGCAGGAGGTGATGAGGGGCCAGCACAGGGAGTTTGGGAGGGTGACAGAGCAGGGAAAGGTGTCACATGTGAAAGATGTTACTAAGTGAAATGGACAGGCCTTGGTGGGAGATAGAATAGAGAGGATAAGAGAGAGGGAGGAGCCCAGGAGGACACCAGCTGGTGAGCCCCAGGGACACTGAAGTTGGGGGTCTGAGTGACCAGGAGGAGGAGGGTGGTGCCCTGGACAGTAATAGGGAAGATGGCAGCAGGGGGGGTCTGGGGGTACAGATGAGATGTCTTTCTTAGTAAGGTTTTTGTCACTGTCCTGCTCTGCATCATGTCACTGAGGTCTTCTTATGACATCTGAAGCTGTCCATTTTGTCATTTCTTATGGCACCATAATATGGTGTCTCTTTCATACACCATGAGCTGTTCAATCATTCCTCAGTAGGTTGGCACCCCTTTAGTTCCCAGGGCTTTTTACTACTATGAAAAGAGCTACTGTGAATATTTCTGTACATATAGGACCCTGGATAGGTCAGAACCTTCAGTTTGTCCAGGTAATGGACTGTGTGTCTGTCAGGTGTTGTCGGGGGACTGGAATGGATGGAGGACAGGAGCAAAGATTAGGGGACCACAGACTTATATCTGGAAGGTACATTAGCTCTTGCCTAGTCCAAGACCCTCATTTCAACCATGAGGAAGCTGAGGCCAGAGAGAGGCAGCTGGTTGGGTCAATGGTTAGAGCAGTGGACCAGGAATCAGGAAGACCTGCTTTGAAATCCCACCTCAAACACTAAGCAGCTATTTATTCTAAGGCCAGTCACTTAGATTCTCTGAGGCTCAGTTTCCCCAACTGTAAAATGACAAAAATGGATTTGTTGACCTCCAAGTTTCCTGCTAGCTCTAAATCTGTCCCCATTATCTCTGAACCTAAGATTCAGATCTCTGTCTCTGTCTCTCTCTCTCTGTCCCTCTCTGTCTCTCTCTCTCCTTCTCTCTCCCTTCCTCACTGTCTCACTCTGTCTGTCTCTCTGTCTCTGTCTCTGTGTCTATCTCTGTGTCACTGTGTCTCTCTGTGTGTTTCTCTCTGTCTCTGTCTCTCTTACTCTTCTCTCGCTGACCTCATCATCTCCTGGGGTTTAGCTATCATCTCTTTGCAAATGACTCTCAGATCAATATCTCCAATCCCTAGTCTCCCCTGAGTTACGTGCCCACCTCATTAACTGCCTATTTACATATTTCCAATTTCAATGTTCAAGAGCCATATCAAATCCATAAGATGATATTCAATAGGAATGAATGTTAAATCTTCCAATTGGGTACAAAAAATCAACTGTACAAGTATAAGTTGAGAGAGTCATGGATCAACAGTTTTTCTGAAAAGATCAGGGGATTTTAGTACACTGTGAACCCAAAATGGGTGAGCAGTGTGGTATGGCAGCCAATAGAATTTATTCAATCAACTGTTGCATTAACAGGGGCACAGATTCCATAACTAGGGAGGTAGGGGAAAGTACCACTTTTCTTTGCCCTTCTCAGAGCTCTTCTTGAGGATTATGTTCATCTCTGGGCATCGTGGTTTACTAAAGACATTGATACCATGGACAGTGTCCAGAGCAGAACAGCCAGGAGGGTGAATGGTCATACATTCATTGCACATGTGGCTAGGCTGAAGGAGCTTGGGATGTTTAGCCTAGAGTAAGGAAGCATCAGGGGCAACATGAGAGCCATCTTCAAGTGTAGACAGGAATGTCACAAGGAAAAGAGGTTAGATCCGTTTTGTTTGGCCCCAAAAGACAGAACCAGAAGGTTGGAGTGGAAGTTACAAAGAGGCTCAACAAGGCTCAATGTCTGTCAAAACTGCCCAATTTCCTACCAAGGAGAGCTGTCCAGAAAGTGCCAAAGGGGAATGGACTGCACAGAGAGGAGGGCAGAAGAGGAGGACCACCTTGGAGGGCTTCCAGCAGAGGTTGGAGGATCACTTATTGCTTATGTCATGGTGGGGATTCCTTTAGAATATGAATCACACTTAATGGCTGCTGGATCCCTACTAACTTGAAATTTCTTTTATGCTGTAAAGTACAAAACAGAACCCATATATTCTGTTTCCCACTAACCCCACCTGTCTTCCAAATTGCCCTGTTTCTATTGAAAGCACTACCATTCTTCTTGTCTCCCAGTTTCAGAACCAGGTATTCTCTTCAGTTCCTCACTCTCTCACTCCACCTGTACAATCAGCCCCCAATCTGGCCATCCATCTCTCCACCATATCTCTCCAATCTGACCTCTCCTCTCTCCTCACACAGCCTTCACCTTAGTTCCTGACCCAGTCACCTGATATCATGCCAATGGCCTCCTAATGGGTGTCCCTGCCTCTAGTTTTTTCCCAACCAATCCATCCTGGAACCAGCAGCTACCAAAAGGATTTCCTTAAGCTCAGGTCTCACATTGTCACTCTCTTACTCAAAGATGTCCAGTGGCTCCCTATGGCTTCTAGGATCAAGCAAAACTTCTGCAGTTACCCCTGTACAACCTCATCCCAACCTATCTTCCCCACCTCATTGGACCTGACTCCCCATCTCAAACCCTCCAAAACAAACTCAAATCTTACCCCTCTTGTCTCCCTGAATCTGTCCTGGACATTCCCCATGGCTAGAATGCACACCCTCTTCTTCTCTGCTTCACACATCCCTTTTTTCCTTCAAGACTCGACCCAAGCCCCATTTTCACATGAAGCCTTCCTTTCCTGAGCCCATGCCTACTAATGGTGTCCTTTCCTATCTCTCTTGTATTTGACTACCTTGTATTTTTTTCTCTTTCTGCCTTTATCCACAGCCTAGGGTGGACAGGGGGCCCATCTCAAAGCCAGTTTGGCTCAGTGTCTAGTGTCCATGCCCCTGGGACAGTCCCTTCACCTCTGTGCTCTGAGCATCTCCCTGGGATGATAAATAGCAAAGAAGGTGCCCAAATGCAGCACCCATAGTGAAAGGTTCATTACCTGGGGGTACCCTGTATCAGGGAAATCACAGGTGGAGTCCAGAATGTGCCTATTCCTTTTTCATTTAGGTTTTTTACATTCATATATGTATATACATACATAAAAATATACATGGACACACAAACTCATTTATATATGTACATATATACACCTATATGTATGTGTACGTGTGTGTGTGTGTGTGTGTGGTTTATCTGTATGTATTTGCATCCCCAGGGTTTAGCAATAAGCAGGGAACAACAGTTTCCATTAATTCACACTTGTTTATTTGCTTGCTTTCCTTGATAAGCTAATGAAAATAAAACCTATCCCAGAACCCACAGAGTTAACAAAAAACAGCCCTTCTCTGCTGGTCTGTATAATGAGTCACTTGAACAGTCTCTGGCGTAAGGTATCTGCAGATCATTCCTGGGTTCTCATTGGCTGGAATTTCTAAAAACCTGCTCCAATGTTCCCTAGCAACACTCTTCCTCCAAGTCGGAGGGGAGCAGAGAGTGTGGGGGTGGGGTGGGCAATCATGGAGCTTCATTGTCTGTTCCAAGCCCTTAGTTTCCCCTATACCAGCTACCACACCACAGAATCAAACAATGACACTCATAGAGATTTCTCCTTTGTGCTAAAATTCAGCCATCTTCTTGCCTTATGGGTCTAATCCGAGACTTTCAGAATTCTCTTTCGAGAGCACATTTCATGCCCCATTCACCCAATCCACCAATTGGGTCTAAAAATCTACATATCTTTCATCCCTCCACACACAGTCCCAGACACATACTTGGGATTTTTGAGGTCAGGAAATGGAGGGGGAAATGACCTGGTCTTGTTATTGCAAGATCTTGCCAACCGTATGCAATGCAGTAGATTTTCTAACTCTGCTTTCCTAAATCAGCAATTAAATCATGCCCTCTAAATGTGGATGTTTCCTAGGTTCTTCATCTCTCTCTCTCTGTCTTTCTGTCTCTCTCTGTTTCTCTCTGTCTGTCTCTCTCTCTGCCTCTCTCTCTGCCTCTCTCTGTCTCTCTCTGTATCTGTCTCTCTCTGTCTGTGTGTGTGTCTCTCTCTATCTCTGTCTCTCTCTCTTCCTCTCTGTCTCTCTCTGACTCTGTCTCTTGCTCTCTTTCTGACCTCACCAGCTGAGTTTAACTATCATTTCTCTGCCCATGACTCCCACATATATATGTCCAGCCCCAGTCTCTCCTGAGCTTCAGGCCCACCTCACAAACTGCTTATTTAAATATTTCACATTGCAATATCCCAGAGACATCTCAAAATCAATATGATGACATTCAATAGGGATCAATGTTAAATCTTCTAATTGGGTACTAAAAATCATCTTCACAAGCGTAAGATGAAGAGGCATGGATCAGTAGTTTTTCAGAAAATATTGGGGGATTTTAGTGCGCTGTGAGCCCAATATGGGGTGAGCAGTGTGGTGTGGCAGCCAGTAGACCTTATTCAATCTTGGGCTGCATTAATAGGGGCACAGCTTCCACGATCAGGTGGTTGAGAAATAGTTCCACTTTTTTCTGCCCTTCTCATGGCTCATCTTGAATATCATGTTCAGCTCTGGGCATTATGGTTTACTAAAGACATTGATACCATGGACAGTGTCCAGAGAAGAATACCCAGGATGTTGAAGGATCATCAGTTCATTAAATAATATGGATCAATTGAAGGAACTTAGAATGTTTAGCATAGAGTCAGGAAGCATGGTGGGGGTAGGGAAGGTAGAGGGGGCAAACATGAGAGGCATCTTCAAATGTGGGTAGGGATGTCATTGGGAGAAGGGATTAGATCTGTTCTCTTTGGCCCTAGAAGACAGAACCAGTAGGATGGGGTGGAAGTTACAAAGGGGCTCAACAAGGCTCAATGTCAGTAAAAACTGCCCAACATCCTACCAATGAGAACTGTCCAAAAAGCACCAAAGGGGAATGTGCTGCCCAGAGAGGAGGGACAGGGGAGGAGGACCACCTTGGAGGACTTCTAGCAGAAGTTGGAGGATTACTTATTATTTGTGTTATGGTGGTGATTCCTTTAGAATATGAATTGCATTTGATGGTTGCTGGATCCCTACTAACTTGAAAATTGTTTGATGCTGTGAGGTCCAAAACAGATCTATATTATTTTCCCCACTAATCCCACCTGTCTCCCAAATTGTTCTGTTTCTGTTGAAAGCACCACCATCCTTCCTGCCTCCCAGGTTCAGAACTTAAGTATTCCCCTCAGTTCCTCACTCTCTCCTCACATGTCCAATCAGTCCCCAATCTGGCCATCCATCTCTCCACCATATCTCTCCCATCTGACCTCTCCTCTCTCCTCACACAGCCTTCACCTTAGTTCGTTCCCCAGTCACCTCTCACTGAGATAATGACAGTGGCCTCCTAATGGGTATCCCTGCCTCCAGTATTTTCCCATACAGTCCATCCTCAAACCAGCAACTGCCAAAGGGACTTTCCTTAAGCTCAGATCTGACCTTGTCTCTCTCCTCCTCAATGACATCCAGTGGCTCCCTATGACCTCTAGGATCAAGCATAAACTTCTCCTGTTAGTTTTGAATGCCCAATACAACCTGGTCCCAACCTATCTTCACCAACTCATTGGACATTGCTCCCCATCTTGAAATCTGCAATACAAACTGGCCTTCTCTCTGCTCCTCATAAACAATCTTTCCCCTCCTGTCTCCCTGAATCTGTTCTGGACATTCCCCATGTCTAGAAAGCACTCCCTCCTCATCTCTGCCTCACATAACCCTCCTTTTCCTTCAAGACTCACCCCAAGCACCATGTCTACATGAAGCTTTCATTTCCTGAATCCACACCTGCTAATGGCATCCTTCCCTAACTTCCTTCTATTTAACTTTTTGTATTTTTTTCTCTTTATGCCTTTATCCACAGCCTAGGGTGGATGGGGAGCCCATCTCAAAGCCAGTTTAGCTCAATGTCTAGTGTCCATGCCCCTGGGACAGTCTCTTCACCTCTGTGCTCTGAGCATCTCCCTGGGATGATAAATAGCAGAGAAGGTGCCCAAATGCAGCATCCATAGAGAGAGGCTCCTCTCTTGGGGATACCCTGTATCAGTGAAATCACAGGTAGAGTTCTGAATGTACCCATTCCCTTTTCATTTAGGTTTTTTGCATACACACACAAACTGGTATGTGTGTGTATACATAAATATGTATACACACACACACATATATGAGTACATATATCCTATATACATATATGTGTTGCAAATGTATAAATATATATATATATATATATATGTATTTCTTTGTGTACCTAAGGACAAGCATGGGGTAGGGAACATAGTTTCCATTAAAACTTATCTGCTTTCTCTAATAAACAAATGCTTTCTCTAACCCTATCTCAGAACCCATAGAGTTAACAATACATCCTGTCTCCACTGGTCTGTATAATGAGCCACTTGAACAGTCTGTGGTGCAAGGTGTCTGCAGATCATTCCTGGGCTCTCATTGGCTGGAGTTTCTAAAAACCTGCTCCAACGTTCCCTAGCAACACTCTTCCTCCAAGTCAGGGGGGAACAGAGAATGTGGGGGTGGGGGGAATCATGGAGCTTCATTGTCTGTTCAGGCCCCTACCCTCCCCTACCTCAGCTAGCACAGCATAGAATCAAAATGGACTCTCAGAAATTTCTCTTTTGTACTATTATTCTGCCATTTTCTTCTCTCACAGGTGCAATTCTGACCTTTCAGAATTCTTTAGAAGAGCAATCCCATGCCCCATCTATCCAATCCACCATTTAGTTCTAAAAATCCACATATTTTTCAGGCTTACACACTCAATGTCAGGTATACACCTAAAGTTTTTGAGGTGAAGGAATGGATTAAAAAAAAATCTTGCCTTGTTACTGAAAGATCCTGCCACACATATGCAATGTACCAGACCGGGGCATCTGAACCTGTGGCTGATACATAGATTTCAGGAGGGAATTGAAAATTAGATGGAAAAAATTACCTTATTATTTTCCCTAACCTCGAAATGAAATGTAGCATTTCCTTCAATTACTTAAAAACATTCTTTTGAGAAGGGGTCCAAAGACTCCCCTAGATGGCCAAGGGGACTATGGCACAAAAAAGGTTAAGAATCCCTCCTACACTAAGCCTTGATGACACAAAGTTGAAACGAGACATTGTCTGTGCCCTCAAAGTGCTTCCAATCTAATGAGGGAAGGACATAGAAAGCATGTACATATATAACTATGATTAAAGGGAGATATGTTCAGTGGAAAGAAAAGGTCCAAAATTCTATGAGAAATGAGGAGGGACAGATGACTTTTCTAGGGTTCATAGCAAAGAGGGCAGGGGACCATCATGGGGAGGACAGAGGACATATACCAGGCAGCTAGAGTTGATGGTTAAATATAGTGGAGGTCTCAACATATTTAGGGTCTTGCTCTTTTATTTTCTGTCTTTGTAATTCCTTCATCCAGAACTTAGTACACAGTAAGCCCTTCATGAATGCTCACTCTATGGGTCAGTCAGTCAACAAGCATTCATTAAGGGCCTACTATGTGCCAGGCACTGCTGGTGATATAAAGAAAGGCAAGAGGACAGTTCCTTCTCTCCAGGAGCTCCCAGTCTAATGGGAGAGAAAATAGGCAAACAACTATGTATAAACAAGGTACAGACAGGATAGAATGGAGAGAATCTCACAGGGGAGGCTCTGAATTCTTAATAAATGTTTGTTGATTTATTGATTACAATTAAATGGAGACTAGCTCCAAGTTATTATTAAAATCCCCTTCCCTAAAAACAATTGTAATACTTCTTTTCAGTGACTCCTAAATTGATTCCTGACTGACTCCTAAATTCTAAGGCAAAATCATGAATAAAGCTAATTCCTCATTGTGCCTTAGAATGGAGCCTAGTTTTCTTTTTTTGCATTTATTTATTCATTTATTTTTGCCATTTTAATTATTATTTCCTCTCCACTTCACCTTCCCTCCAATTCAACAATAAAAAATTAAAGTCCAAATCTTCACAATAAATATGTATAGACCAGCAAAACAAATTCCCGGCTCCTCCTGACTCATTAAGAGAAATCAGGAGAGACTTCTGGAGAAAATTGGATTTTGGCTGGGACTTGGAGGAAGGCAGGGCAGAGAGGAGGAGGGAGAGAATACTAGGAGGCATGGGGGACAGCCAGAGAGGAAGCCTAGAACTGAGAGGTGGGAGGTCTTGCCTGAGGAACAGCAAAGCCAGTGTCACTGGATGGCAGGGCACGTGGGAGGAGGAGAGCGCGAGATGTGAGAAGACTGGAAAGGGGTGTGTGTGGAGGGGAGGCAAGGCTTTGAAAGCCAAGCAAAGGACTTCATATTTGACCATGGAAGTGATAGGGAGCCACTGAAGGTTACTGAGCATGGGGGTGATGAAACCAGTTAGAGATTTACTTTAGGAAGATCCCTTTGACAGTTGAGTAAAGGAGGGACTGGAGTGGGGAAAGAGTTGAGGAAACAGACTCCTCCCCCAGCAGGCTATTGCAATAATCAAT
Source organism: Vombatus ursinus (assembly GCF_900497805.2). Taxonomy (NCBI): domain Eukaryota; kingdom Metazoa; phylum Chordata; class Mammalia; order Diprotodontia; family Vombatidae; genus Vombatus; species Vombatus ursinus. Next base: position 1,326,947 of record NW_020954618.1, read on the forward strand.
AAATGAGCTAATAACAATTTGGGCCTCAGGGTTTGGGGGGTGACAGAGAAGGGAAAGGGGTGTCGTATGTGAAAGATGTTACTAAGTAAAATGGACAGGCCTTGGTGGGAGATAGAATAGAGAGGGATGAGAGAGAGGGAGGAGTCCAGGAGGATACCAGCTGGTGAGCTCCAGGGACACTGAAGTTGGGGGCCTGAGTGACCAGGAGGAGAAGGGTGGTGTCCTAGACAGTAATAGGAAAGATGGCAGCAGGGAGGGTCTGGGGGTACAGATGAGATGTCTTTCTTAGTAAGATTTTTGTCACTGTCCTGCTCTGTATCATGTCACTGAGGTCTTCTCATGTCCTGTGAAACTGTCCATCTTGCCATTTCTTAGGGCATCAGAATATGGTGCCCCATTCATATACCAGGAGCTGTTCAGCCATTTCTAAGCAGGTCAGCACCCCTTTAGTTCCCAGGGTTTTTTGCTACTATGAAAAAAGCTGCTATGAGTATCTCTGTATGGATAAGATCCTCAACAGGTCAAAGCTTTCAGTTTGTCCTGGTAACGGACTGTGTGTCTGTCAGGTGTTGTCAGGGGGACTGGAATAGATGGAGGACGACAGCAATGATTATGGGACCATACACTTAGATCTGGAAGGGACATTAGCACCTGCCAAGTCTAAGACCCTCATTTCAACCATGAGGAAATTGATGCCAGGGAGAAGTAGCTGTGTGGGTCAGTGATTAGAGCACTGGACCATGAGTCAGGAAGACCTGCTTTGAAATCCCACCTCAGACACTTAATCTGTTTAATCTGAGTTCAGTCACTTAACTTCTCTGAGGCTCAGTTTCCCCATTTGTAAAATGAAGGAGATGGATCTGTTGACCTCCAAGTTCCCTGCCAGCTCTAAATCTATGCCCCCATTATCTCTGAACCTATGATTCAGAACTTTCTCTCTCTCTCTTTCCCCCTATTACTATATACCAACTCTTCAAATGCCTTAGAATAAATCCTGCTCTTGAGTAACTCTCTTAGCAATCAGACTCATTCTTACTTCCAAAACTTCCCCTTTCCTCTTTTCCTTCCCCTGAGACCTCATTCAATATTCAGTTTCTTCAAGAAGTGACCCCAGCCCACAGACCCTCTCCTTCACTCAGAAGTCCTAGAGAGGGTATATGGCTTTCAACTGTTCTCTTGTTTTGACTGGAATGTCTTGTCTCCACTCAACTAAGAATAAGAGCTAGAACTTTAAGGTTTGCAAAGCGCTTTATGAACACTTTCTCATTTCTCCTTACAACAACACTGGCAGGCAGGTGCTGCTTTTATCCCCACTTCATAGAAGATGAAACTGAGGCAAACAAAGGTGAAGTGACTTATCCAAGGTCACACGGCAAGTAAGTGTCTGAGAGCATTTGAAATCATGTCTTCCTGACCCCAAATTCAGTGCTCTCTTCAGTATGTCTCTTCCTCTAATTCTAAAATCGTAATGATTCTAACGAGACTCTAAGCAGTTCCAAGGATTTTCTTATTATTGCTGTTGAGTCTTGTCCAACTAACCACAACTTCATTCAGGGTTTTCTTGGCAAAGTTACTGGAGTTATCTGCCACTTCCTCCTCCAGCTCATTTTACACGTGAGGAAACTGAGGCAAACAGGGATAAGTGATTTGCCCAAAGTTGTACAGTTAATAAGTGTCTAAGGCCAGTTTTGAACTAAGATGAGTCTTTTTGACTCCAGGCCCAACACTTTATGTAGTGGATCACCCAGCTGCCAGGGATACAGTAGGAGCTTACTGAATGGTGACTGAATTAGTTCTCAGTGGTCAGTTGGATATCCTTCCTAACATAAGCCCTAAGTTATGGCAAAATTTAGAAACCCATGTGATTGTTTCTGATATATCAAGACCCTTACTCACTACATAAGGCCTTAGACTGCAGTTTACTTACTTGGGACCTCTCTTTCACACTTCCAGAGATTTCTGGGAAACTGGGAAACTGTAGCCCCTCTCCTCCTCACTGCAGTGACTTGCCCAGGGTCACATAAATAGTGAAAGAGTCAGGACTGGACCAAGGTCTACTGGCTTGCAGAGTTCAGTTCTGCTGTTCTTCCTAGACCATGTGCCTTCCAGGATGGGCAGGTCCCACCATGGAAAAACCTGGGTTTAGGCTCCAGGCTCCCTGAGGCTAATTCAGATCACTTTCATTTTTATAAAAATTATTTGGCAACTACAGAGTATATATCTCAGGCTTCCCCTCAACAGGGAGACCAGGGTTTAACTTGGGGAACTTCTCATTTCTCTGGATCATTCTTTCTCCAGGCAATCTAGGAAAGCCTTGTCTGATACCGTCTAGTACATTGACAATAACTTCCATTGGAGGCACCTGGTTCACAAAATTTACAGAAAGGACAAGTTTCTCTAATGTATTTAGTTGATTCCCTCTTTCCCTCCCCATACAAGCTATTCCAGACCTTCTCTTCTCACCTGGACTCACACAAAGAACATGCTGGAGGCAGCTTGTACCAGCTCACTGAAGCCAGGTGTTAAATGTTCAGCGTGAGCATTTACATCTTGGGAATGAGCAGATGCCATCAATCAGGGCCCAATATATTGCTTTGTTGACTCTCTGGGGAAAAAATCATAGATAAAATGTTGATAGTGCAAATTAAACTTTAAAATGTACTATGTTTCTTTTTCCTTTCAGAGAACTGGTTGTTAAACATTTACCACCACATTCTTGCTCAAGCCTCCCTCTCATCTCACTCTATCAGGCAAGGACTTGGCCTCTTCCTTCTGTAAGAATTGAAGCCACTCACTATGACCTTCCTCTTGAGCTTTTCTCAGACCCCTTTGGCATCATCCCCTACTCTCTTCTTTCCCCAACATCTGATGGTCAGGTAGCCTTGCTCTTGTCAAGGCCAATCCCTTTACATGTGCCTTCAGCTCATGCCTTCTCCTATGTTCCAACAGATTGCCCCCTGACTCACCCTTTATCCCTGTATAGTACTCTTTCTCTCCATCCCTGCCCTATATATTGGTACCTTCCTTACTGACTTCAAACAAGCCCAAGTGTCCCTCATCTTGAAGAACCTTCAGAAGGCCCTACCAGCCCCTCAAGCTAAGATCCTGTAACTCTCCTCCTTTTTCCAGTGAAGCCTCTAGCAAAAAAAGACTGTCTACTCTGACTGTCTCTGCATCCAATCTTCTCATTTAGTCCTCAACCTTTGGTAATCCTGTTTGTAGCCTTATCCCTCAGCTGAAACTCTTCTATCCTAAAGCTACCAGTTACCAGTTAATTGACAATCCCATAGTCTTTTCTCAGTTCTCTTTCTTCTTGCCCTCTCTGCTGCATTCAACTCTTCTGACCATCCTCTCCTCCTGGAGTCTCTCTCTGGCCTTTGGTGATCCTGTTCTCTCCTGGTTTTCCTCCTGCCTGCCTGACCCCTTCTCAGGCTTCCTGGCTAGATCATTGACTAGATCTTGCCCTCTAAATGTGAGGCTTTCCTTCTTCTTCATCTCTCTTTTCTCTCTCTGTCTCTGTCTCTCTGTGTCTTTCTCTGTCTGTCTCTATGTCTCTGTGGTTCTGTTTCTGTATCTTTTCTCTCTCTTACCTCATCTCCTCCTGGGGTTTAATTATCACCTCTTGCTGATGACTCCCAGATCAATCCCTCCAAGCCCCACTCTACCCTGAGTTTCAGGCTCGCCTGACCTATAACTTATTTAGGTATTTCAAATTACAATGTTCAAGAGACATTTCAAAATCAATAACATGACCTTCAATAGGGATAAATGTTAAATCTTCTAATTGGGTACAAAAAAATCAATTTTACAAATGTAAGTTGTGAGAGGAATGGATCAACAGGTTTTATGGAAAGGTCTGGCAGTTTTAGTGCACTGTGAGCCCAATATGTGTGAGCAGTGTGGTGTGCCAGTTAACAGATATTATTTAATCTCATGCTGCATTAATGCAGGCACAGCTTTCATGCACAGGGAGCTGGGGAATAGTTCCACTTTTCTCTGCCCTTTTCAGAGCTCATCTTGAGCATTATGTTCAGCTCTGGGCATCATGCTTTACTAAGGTAACTGATAATATGGACAGTGTCCAGAAGAGAGCAGCCCGAAGGGTGAAGGGTCATCCGTTCATGACACAGAGAGCTTGACTGAAGGAGCTTGGAATGTTTAGCCTAGAGTAAAGAAGCATGGGGGGACTTGAGAACCACTTCATGGTAGGTAGGGATGTCATTGGGAAAGGGATTAGATCTGTTCTGTTTGGCCCCAGAAGACAGAATCAGCAAAGAGACTCAACAAGGATCAATGTCAGTCAAAACTGCCCAAATTCCTATCAATGAGAAAGTCCAGAAAGTGCCAAAGAGGAATGGGCTGCCCAGAGAGTAAGGACAGGGGAGGAAGACCACCATGGAGGGCTTCCAGCTGAGGTTGGAGGATCACTTATTACTTATGTTATGGTGGGGATTCCTTTAGGATATGAATTGCACTCAATGGCTGCTGGATCCCTACTAACTTGAAAATTCTTCGATGCTGTGAGGTCCAAAACAGAACCTATATATTCTGTTTCCCACTAACCTCATCTGTCTCCCAGATTGCCCTGTTTCTGTTGAAAGCACCACAATTGTTCTTGTCTCCCAATTTCAGAACCTGGATATTCTCCTCAGCTCCTCACTCTCTCCCTCCACCTGTCCAATCAGTCCCCAATCTGGCCATCCATCTCTCCACCATATCTCTTCCATCTGACCCCTCTTCACATAGCCTTCAACTTAGTTCCTGCCACAGTCACCTCTCACTGAGACAATGGCCATGGCCTCCCAATGGGTGTCCCTGCCTCCAGTCTTTTCCCATCCAGTCCATCCTTGACCTAGCAGCTACCAAAGGGATCTCCTCAAGCTCAGGTCCAACCTTGTCGCTTTCCTACTTAATGACATTCAGTGACTCCCTATGGCCTCTTGGATCAAGTATAAACTTCTCCTGTTAGCTTTGAAGGACCTATACAACTTGGTCCCAACCTATCTTCCCCACCTCATTGGACATGACTCCCCATCTTGAACCCTGCAACACAAACCAGCCTTCTCTCTGTTCCTCACAAACAACCTTTCCCCTCCTGTCTCCCTGAATCTGTCCTGGATGTTCTCCATACCTAGAATGCATACTGTCCTCACTTTGGCCTCACACATCCCTTCTTTTCCTTCAAGATTCAACCCAAGCACCATTTCTGTATGAAGCCTTCCTTCCCTGAGACCATGCCTGCTAACGGTGCCCTTCCCTGTCTCCTTTGTGTTTGACTTTCTTGTATTTTTTCTCTTCATACCTTTATTCACAGCCTAGGAGCGGTTGGGGAGCCAGTTTCAAAGCCAGTTTGGCTCAGTATCTAGCGTCCATGCCCCTGGGACAGTCCCTTCACCTCTGTACTCTGAATATCTCCCTGGAATGATAAATAACAGAGAAGGTGCCCAAATGCAGCATCCATAGAGAAAGGTTCCTTACCTGGGGGTACCCTGTATCAGGGAAATCACAGGTGGAGTTCAGAGTGTGACTATTCCCTTTTTCATTTAGATTTACATATATACATATATATATATATATATTCAAATATATTTTACATGTATATATGTGTGTGTATATCTTTGTGTATATACATACATATTTGTGGGGAGGTATATACACATATATCTGTAGATATATAGATATATCTCTATAGACATATAGATATAGAGATACTCACCTGTATATATTTGCACCCCCAAATACTATCACAGTGCAGGGAACATCATTTCCATTAACACTTGCTTACCTTCCTGGACAAGGCAATGAAAACCAAATCTCTCTCAGCACCCAAAGAGTTAACCAAAACCAGCCCTTCTCTGCTGGTCTGTATAATGAGTCACTTGAACGGTCTGTGGCTAAAGTGTCTGCAGATCATTCCTGGATTCTCATTGGTTGAAGTTTCTATAAACCCGCTCCAACGTCTCCTAGCAACACTCTTCCTCCATGTCAGGGGTGTATGGGGAATGCGGGGGTGGGGGGGAAGAATCATGGAGCTTCATTGTGTATTCCAGGCCCTACTCTCCCCTTCCCCAGCTACCACACCACAGCCTCAAAGAAGGACTGTCACGGAAATTTTTTCTTTGTGCTCTAATTCTACCATCTTCTTCTCTCTCAGGCACAGCCCAGGCCTTTCAGAATTCTTTTTCATATGCATAACCCCATGCCTAATCTGTCCAATCCACTAATTAGGTCTAAAAATCTGCACATCTCCTATCCTTTCACACTCCATCTCAGGTGCATACCTGGGAGTTATGAGTTCAGGGAATGGGTGGGAGGAAAAAAAAAAACAAAATGACCTGGTCCTGCTACTGAAAGATTTTGTCCCTCATATACAATGCATCAGACCTGGGCATCTTTAACCTGCGCCTCATAAACTGATTTCAGGTGGGATTGTAAAATTAGATGGGGAAAAATTACATCTTTATTTTCCTTCATCTCCAACTAAGATGTAGCATTTCCTTCAATTGTTTAAAAGCATTCTTCTGAGAAGTGGTCCACAGCCTCCCCCCAAGATGGCAAAGAGGCCCATGACAAAATAAATGGTTAAGAAGCCCTGAACTGCACTAAGCCTTGCAAAGTTGAAACAAGACATAGTCCCTACCCTTACAGTCTTTCCAGTCCTGTGGAGGACGGGTATATAAAGCAGGTTCACAAATAACTGTGATACAAGGGAAATATAGTCAGTGTAAACAAAAGGTCCAGGCAAAGGGCTATGAGAAATCTGAGAAGGGACACGTGAATGTTCTAGGGTTCTAGAGTTCTAGGGTCCATAGGAAAAAGAGCAGAGGGAACCTGTGGGCAGAGCAAGGTATGCACACCGAGCAGCTAGTGTTGATAGTTAAATGCAGCAGAAGCTTCCTTGTGTATAAGGTCTTGCCCTTTTGCTTTCTGTCTTTGTAATTCCTTCATCCAGCACAGCTCTTATTGCATTTATTTACTGCTGTTGCTGTTCAGTCCTTCAGTATCGTCTCTCTTCCTGACCCCATGGACCATCACACCCAAGTCCCTTTTGTCCTCCACTATCTCCCCAAGTCTATCCAAGCTCTTGTACCCGGCTTCCATGACACCATCTAGCCATCTCATCCTCTGCCCTCCCCTTCTCTTTTTGCCTTCAGTCTTTCCCAACATCAGGATCTTTTCCAATGAGTCCCATCTTCTCCTTATGGGGCCAAAGTGTTTAAGCTTCAGCTTCAGTATTTGTCCTTCCAATGAACAGTCTGCATTAATATTGACTAATTTAACATCCTTGCTGTCCAAAGGACTCTCAGAAGTCTTCTCTAGCACCACAGTTCAAAAGTATTGATTCTGCCATGCTCAGCTTTCCTCATAATCCAACTCTCATGGCCAATTCTCGTAGCTCATTGCTTTTACTGGAAAAACCATAGCTTTGACTAAATGGACCTTTGTAGGCAAGGTAATGTCTCAGCTATTTAGTATGCTATCCACCCAGATTTGCCGTAACTGTTCTTCCAAGCTTCAGGCATCCTTTAATTTCATGGGGGCAGTCACCATCTGCAGTGATCTTTGAGCCCAAGTATATAAAATATGGCAATGTTTTCCATATCTTTTCCCTCTATTTGCCAGGAAGTGATGGGACCCGTTGCCACAATCTTAGTTTTGGGAGTTTTTTTAATGTTAAGCTTCAAGCCAGCTTTTATATTCTCTTCTTTCCCCTCCTCAAGAGGCTTCTTAATTCTTCTTCATTCACTTTCATTTAGCCTCACAACAACACAGGGGGACAGGTGCTATTATTATCCCATTTTACAGGTGATGAAACTGAGACAGAGATGAAGTGACTTGTCCAAGGTCACACAGCTAATTAGGATCTGAGACAACAGATTAATGTCTCCTGACTCCAAATTCAATGTTATATTCACTATATCACTGCTTCTGATTCTAAAATTCTAGGATTCTAATAAGATTTTAAGTTTTCCTAATGACAGAAAGTTTTGCATCTTCTGTACAGTGCCAGAGTATAGTAAGTACTTACTGAATGAAAGCTGAATTAGCTTTCAGTGGGCAAGTCAATATCCTTCCTAACATAGGCCCTAAGTCATGGCAAAATTTGGAAGCCCACCTCATTATTTCTGATGTATCACTCATTACATAAGGCCCTAGACTGCAGTTTACTTACTTGGGACCTTTCTTTAACCCTTCTACAGATTTCTACTGGGAAATTATAGCCCCTCTCCTCCTCCCCATTTCAGTGACTTGCCCAGGGTCACACAAATGGTAAAAGAGACAGGACTGGACCCAAGGTCTACTGATTTCTAGAGTTCAGCTCTTCTCTTTCTCCTAGACCATGTGACTTCCAGGATAGGCAGGTCCAGAATGGAAGAATCTGGGTTTAGCCTCCAGGCTCCCTGAGGCTAATTCAAGTCACTTCCATTTTTAGGAAAGCTATTTGGCAACTACTGAGTGCATCTCAGGGGCTCCCCCTTAACAGGGAGACCAGGGTTTACCTTGGGGGACTTCTTATTTCAATAACTATCACTGTTTTCTAAATTTTCTAAAATCTTCTGAAAAATTCAATCTCATAAGTGTAAGATGAGGGAGACATGGACCAACAGTTTTTCTGAAAAGATCTGGTGGGTTTTAGTGCACATGGGTGAACAGTGTGGTATAGCAGCCAATAGAACTTATTCAATCTTGGGTGGCATGAATAAGCGCACAGCTTCCATGGCCAGGGAGGTGGGAGATAGTCCCTCTTTTCTCTGCTCTTCTCATAGTTCATCTTGAGCATTACATTCAGCTCTGGGCATTAGGTTTACTAAGGACATTGATAAGCTGGAGGGTGTCCAGAGAAGACCAACCAAGAGGGTGAAAAGTCATCAGTTCCTGACTCATGTGTATGGACTGAAGAAGCTTGGGATGATTAGCCTAGAGCAAGGAAACAACAGGGGGAACATGAGAGCCATCTTCAAGTGTAGGTGGAGAGGTCACAGGGAAAAGGGATTAGATCTGTTCTGTCTGGCCCCAGAAGACAGAACCAGGAGGATGGGGTGAGAATTAGAAAGAAGCTCAACAAAGCTCCACATCAGTCAAAATTGCCCAACCTCCTACCAATGAAAGCTGTCCAGAAAGTGCCAAAGGGGAATGGGCTGCCCAGAGAGGAGGGCAGGTGAGGAGGCAGCACTTTGGAGAGTTTCCAGGAGAGGAAGATCACATTGCTTATGTTATGGTGGGGATTCCCTTAGGATATGAATTGCACTCGATGGCTGCTGGCTCCCTACTAATATGAAAATTCATTGACACAGTGATGTCCGAAACAGAACCCATATATTATCTCTCCCACTAACCCCACCTGCCTCCCAAATTGCTCTATTTGTGTTGAAAGCACCACCATTCTTCCTGCCTCCCAATTTCAGAACCTGGGTATTCTCTCCTCCTCACACTCTCTCACTCCATTCTCCAATCAGTTCCCAATCTGGCCATCCATCTCTCTACCATATCTCTTCCATCTGACCCCTGCTCTCTTCTCCAGTAACTTCTCCAGTCATCTTTTAATTCTTTATGCCACCAGGACCCAACCTATCTTCTCCACCTCATTGGACATCTCTCCCCATCTCGAACTCTGCAATACAAACTCACCTTCTCTCTATTCCTCACAAACAACCTTTCCCCTCCTGTCTCCCTGAATCTGTCCTGGATGTTCCCATGCCAGAATGCACTCCCTCCTCACCTCGGCCTCACACGTCCCTTCTTTTCCTTCAAGATTCACCTGAAGCACCATTTCTACATGAAGCCTTCCTTCCCTGAGCCCGTGCCTGCTGATGGCATCCTTACCTAACTCCCTGGTATTTTTTCTCTTTATGCCTTTATCCACAGCCCAGGAGTGGTTGGGGAGCCAGTCTCAAAGTCATTTTGGCTCAGCGTTAAGTTCCCCTTCCCTGGAACAGTGCCTTCACCTGTGCTCTAAGCATCTCCCTGGGAAAATAAGTAGCAGAGAAGGTGCCCAAATGCAGCACCCATAGAAAAAGGTTCCTCACCTGTGGGTTACCTATATCAATGGAATCACAAGTGGAATTCAGAACGTGCCTATTCCCTTTTCATTTATTTACAAATATACATATATATATACATATATATGTAAACAGGTATATAGATAGATACATATATAATATATGTGTATATATACATTTCTATGTCTATGTATATAGTACGTTTAAGTGTGCATGTATGTATATATATTTGCATCCAGCACAGTTTCCATTAATGCATGCTTGTTTAGTTACTGGTTTTCCTTGAGAAGCCATTAAAACCAAACCTAGCTCAGAATCCAAAGAGTTAACCAAAAAATAGCCCTTCTCTGCTGGTCTGTATAATGAGCCACTTAAGCAGTCTATGGCGAAGGTATCTGCAGATCATTCCTGGGCTCTCATTGGCTGGAGTTTCTAAAAACCTGCACCAATGTTCCCTAGCAACACTCTTCCTCCAAGTCAGGGGGGAACAGAGAGTGGGGCGGGGGGAGTCATGGAGCTTCATTGTGTATTCCAGGCCTTTCCTCTCCCCTACCTCGGCTCCCACACCACACAAACAAACAAGGACTCTCATAGAGATATGTCCTTTGCATTATAATTCTGCCATTTTCTTGTCTCAAAGGTACAAGCCTAGCCTTTCAGAATCCTCCTCCAGGAACACATTCTCATGCCCCATCCACCCAATCTACCAATTAGGTATAAAAATCTGCATATTCATTTCGTCCTTCCACACTCAATCTCAGATGGGTACCTGGGATTTATGAGTTCAGGGAATAGGTGCTACTGAAAGATCTTACCACACATGTACGGTGCACTAAACCTAGAGGTCCTTAAACTGTGCTCCATAGATAGATTTAGGAGGATGGGAGCAGGGAGCTCTATATAGTTAACTGGGGGAAAATGATATCTTTATTTTCCTTTACCTCTAACTGAAATGTAGCATTTCCTTCAATTGTTTAAAAGCATTCTTCTAAGAAGGAGTCCAGAGGCTCCCCTAGATGGCTAAGGGGCACATGAAAAAATAAACGTTAAGAATCTCTGTGCTATACTAAGCCTTAATGATACAAAGGTGAAGCAAGACATAGTCCCTGCCCTCACAGTACTACTAAATTAATGAGGGAAGGGTACAGAAAGCACATACACAAATAATTGTGATACAAGAAGGAATATGTGCAGTGGAAGGAAAAAGTCCCAGGCAAAGGGCTCTGAGAAAGCTGAGGAGGGACACATGACTTTTCGGGGGTCCGTAGCAAAAAGAAGAGAGGGCAATATTGTGGGGAAAACCAAGGGTGCACACCAGGCAGCGAGTGTCAATAGTTAAATTTAACGGAGGTCTCGATATGTTTAGGGTTTTGTTCTTTTGTTTTCTGTGCTTGCAATTCCCTCATCCAGCCCAGTTCTCAGTAAATTTGTTATGATTGTTCATTCTTTCAGTCATGTCTTACTCTTCCTGAATCCATGGTCCGTAGCAAGCCGTACCCTTCTGTCCTCCACACTGTCCCAGAGTCTGCCTCAGCTCATGGTCCTTGCTTCCATGACACTATCTATCCATCTCATCCCTAATCACCCCCTTCTCCTATTGCCTTCAATCTTTCCCAACATCAGGGTAATTTCCAATGAGTCCTGTCTTTCCCTTATTGGGTCAAAGTATTTAAGTTTTAGCTTCAGTATTTGTCCTTCCAAAGAACAGTGTGAATTTCTTTAAATGTTAACTAATTTGACCTCCTTGCTGGCCAGAGGATTCTTAAAAGTCTTCTCCAGTACAACAATTCAAAAGAATCAAATCTACAGTTCTCAGTTTTCCATATAGTCCAACTCTCACAGTCATACATTGCTACTGGAAAAACACTAGCTTTCACTATGTGGACCTTTGTCAGCAAGGTGATGTGTCTGCTTTTTAATATGCTGCCCAGATTTGCCATAGCTTTCCGTCAAAGGAGCAAGCATCTTTTAATTTCACAGCTACAGTCACCATCTGCAGTGATCTTTGAGCCCATGCACATAAAACCTGACATGGCTTCCATTTCTTCTCCTTCTATTTGCCAGGAAGTGATGGGACCAGTTGCCAAAATCTTTGGGAGTTTTTTAATGTTAAGTTTCAAGCCAATTTTAATATTCTCCTCTTTCACCCTCCTCAAGAGGCTTCTTACTTCGTCTTCCCTTTCTGCTGTCAGAGTAGTATCGTCTGCATATCTGAGATTGTTGATGTTTCTCCCTGCAACCTTAATTCCAGCTTTTGATTCCTCCAGCCTGGCATTTTGCATGATGCAATCTGCACATAAGTTTAATATATAAGGTGACAATACATAACCATGTTATACCCCTTTCCCAATTTTAACCCAATCAGTTGTTCTATGTTTGGCTCTAACTGTTGCTTCTTGGCCCACATACAGATTCCACAGGAGACAGATAAGATGATATGGTACTCCCATATTTTGTTGTGATCCATATAAGTCAAAGGCTTTAATGTAGTCAATGAAACAGAAGTAGATGTTTTTGGGGTTTTTTTCTGGAACTCCCTGGCTTTCTCCTTATGGATTTGGTCTCTATTTTCTCTGCCTCTTCTAAAATCAATCTGCTTTTCTGGTAATTTTTGGTTCACATATTGCTGAAGCCTAGCTAGCAGAATCTTAAGCATAACCTTGCTGGTGTGTAAAATCAGCACAATTGTTTGGTAATTTGAACATTTCTTGGCGTTGCCTTTCTTTAGAACTGGGATGTAAACGGATCTTTTCCAATTCAGTGGTCACTGTTGTTTTCCAAATGTGCAGGCATATCAAATGCAGATCTCTACCAACATCATCTTTTAGAGTTTTAAGTAGCAGCTGGAATGCCATCACCTCCACTAGTCTTACTGTTAGCAACAATTCCTAGGACCCTTTCATTGCCCAGGATGTCTGGCTCTAGATCAGACACCAAGACATTGTGGTTATTGGGGATGTTAAGAACTTTCTTATTTATTTGTTCTGTATATTCTTGCCACCTCTTCTTAATCTCTTCTGCTTCTGTTAAGTCACTACCATTTTTCATTTAAAAAAACCTCTTTCCTTGCTATTCTCTGGGGTTCTGCATCCATTTAAGTATACCTTTCCCTTTCTCCTTTCCCTTTCCTTCTTTCTCTTTCACTTTCTTGTCAGCTATTTGTAAAGCCTCATCAGGCAGCCATTTTGCCTTCTTGTTCTTCATTTTCTTTGGGAGGTTTTTTATTGCTGCCTCTGGTACAACATTGTGAACCTCTGTCCATAGTTCTTCAGGCATTCTATCTACCAGATCTAATCCCTTAAATCTATTCATCACCTCTACTTCATATTCATAAAGGATGTTATTTAGGTCATACCTATTTGGTCTGATGGTTTTTCCTACTTTCTTCAATTCGAGTTTAATTTTACAATTAAAAAAAAAACCTCATGATCTCAGCCAGAGTCAGCTCCAGGACTTGTTTTAACTGACTCTGTAGAGCTTCTCCACCTTTGGCTGCAAAGTATATAATCAATTTGATTTCCATATTGAACATCCAGTCCACGTGCACAGACACTTTTTGCGCTATTGAAAAAGAGTGTTATGACTAGAGAGTTATCTCAACAAAAGTCTCTTAGTCTCTGCTGTGCTTCATTTTTTACTCCAAGGCCAAATCTGACTGTTATTCTAATTATCTTTTGATTTTCTATTTTAGTACCCAGTCCTATATGATGACTGTGACATTTTTTTTGGTGTTGTTTCTAGTAGATGTTGTAGGTCTTCATAGAGCTGATGAACTTTGGCCTCTTCAGCAGCAGTAGTTGGAGGGTAGACTTATAATACTGTGATGTTGAACAGTTTTCTTTGGATTCAAACAAATATCATTCTGTCATTTTTGAGATTATACCTCAGTACTGCTTTTCTCACTCTTTTATTGACTAAGAGGGTTACTCCATTCCTTCTAAGGGATTGTTGCCCACAGTAGTCTATGTAGTGATCACCTGGATTAAATTCATCCATGCCTGTCCATTTAAGTTCACTGACACCCAAGATGCCTGTTTGTTTGATGTGGTCAAACAAAGCTTACCTCGGTTCATACATTTACATGCCAGGTTCCCATACAGTACTGATACTTGCAGCATGGGTCTTTCCATTAGCCACCAGATGCATCCACAGCTGAGCTTCCTTTTGGCTTTGATCAGCCCATTTATTCTTCCAAGAGCTGCTGGTAGTTGTCCTCCACCCTTTCCACCTGAGGCACTCATCCTCTGATGGCATCTCTTTTATCATTTTAGTGTTGTCCATTGGGTTTTCTTAGCAAAGATCCTGGAGTGGTTTGCCATTTCCTCCTGCTTTTGTTGGAACTTTCCATTTTGGGTAACTGTGCATGGCATAACTCACGGTTTCATTGAGCTTACAAGCCCCACCACCAAGATAAGACTGTGATCCAGGAGGACCTTAGTACACAATAAGCCCTTCATAAATGCTCACTCTATGTGTCAGTCAGTCAACAAGCATTAATTAAGGGCCTACTATGTGCCAGGCACTGCTAGTGATGTAAAGAAAGGCAAAAGGACAGTTCCTTCTCTCAATGAGCTCCCAGTCTAATGAGAGAGTAAACAAGCAAAGAACTATATATAGTATAGTTTAAATATATATAGTATATTATAGTATAGTATAGTATAAATATATAGTATATATTTATATATATATAAATTGGATGCCAACAGGATAGATTGGAAAGAATGTCAGAGGGAAGACCCTAAGCACTTAATAAATGCTTGTTGACTTACTGATGCAATTAAATTGAGATTAGCACCAGGTGATTATTAAAATCCCCTTCCCCATAAGCAACTGTAATATTTGTTTTCAGGGCTGTTGACTCCTAAATCCAGCTGCATAATCATGAATAAAGGTGTTATTCAGTCTTTCATTGTGGCTTGGAGAAGATCCTAGTTTTTGTCGGGGGTTTGCACTTATTTATTTTGACCACATTTGCTGTCAATCTATCTCCACTTCCCTTTCCACCCAACTGAACAATTTAAAAAGCAAAATAAAACCAAAATTCTCACGATAAATAAACATAGATCAACAAAACCGATTCCCACATTGGCCCCTTCCAAAAACATCTCCTTCTGCCTCCTGAGTCCGTTTCCTCCTGGCATACAGGGGGGGATCCAGCTTCATCCTCAGGTCCTCTGGCTTCATGGTTTTACAGTCCACTGAGCAGAGCTGGAATTTTTCAGATTTGTCATCAAGTAGTCAATAAACACTTTTTGAGTTCCTACTATGTGCCAAGCACTAAGTGTTAAGTGCTGCAGATACAAAGAAAGACAAAAACAGTCTCTGCTCTTGAGGAGCTCACAGTCTAATGGAAGAAAAAACATGCAATTACAAACACTATCTACACAATAACTTGGTAATGATTAATAGAAGGAAAGAATTCCTTTCTGAATTATTAAGGGACATGAGGAAAGGTTTCATGGAGAAGGTGTGTCAAATGATAGCTTTATCTAGCATAGGGTGGAGAGGGAGGGAAACAGTTTGGAACTTAAAACTTGACCAAAAATAAATAAATTTTTGGAAAAAAAAAGATCCCTTCAACAGATGAGTGGAAAATAGACTGGGCGGGGGAAGGCAATGGAGGCAGTTAGTTGCCCACTCCAGCCGACCATTGCAATAGCCAATGCAGGAGGTGATGAGAGCCAGTGCTTGGGGCTTGGAGGGTGACAGAGCAGGGAAAGGAGTCATATGTGAAAGATGTTACTAAGTAAAATGGACACGCCTAGATGGGGGATAGAATAGAGAGGAGTGAGAGAAAGTGAGAAGTTGACAATGGCACCTAGCTAATGAGCCCCAGGGACACTGAAGTTGGGGGCCTGAGTGATCAGGAGGAGGAGGGTGGTGCCCTGGACAGTAATAGGGAAGATGGCAGCAGGGAGGGTCTGGGGGTACAGATGAGATGCCTTTCTTGGTAAGGTTGTTGTCACTGTACTGCTCTGCATCACGTCACTGAGGTCTTCTCATGTCCTCTGAAACTGTCCATTTTGTCATTTCTAATGGCACCATAGTATGATGTTCAGGCATTCCCCAGTAGGTTGGCATCCCTCTAGTTCCCAGGATTTTTTACTACTATGAAAAGAGCCACTAGAAATTTTTCTGTAAACACAAGACCCTTGATAGGTGAAAGCTTTCAGTTCACTGTGCTAATGGACTGTGTCTGTCAGGTGTTGTCAAGGGGACTGAAATGGATGGAGATGAGGATCATGGGATCATAGGCTTAGATGTAGAAGAGACATTAGCACCTGCCTAGTCCAAGATGCTCATTTCAACCATGAGGAAGCTGCGGCCAAGAAAAGGAAGCTGGGTGTGTCAGTGGTTAGAGCACTGGACCAGGAGTCAGGAAGACCTGCTTTGAAATCAGCTGCTGTTTATTCTAAAGTCACTCACTTAACTTCTCTGAGGCTCAGTTTCCCCATCTGTAAAATGACAAAAATGGGTCTATTGACCTCCAAGTTCCCTGCCAGCTCTAATCTATGTCCCCATTATCTCTGAACCTATGATTCAGAACTTTCTCTTTCTCTCTCTCCCAAGTACCACAAACCAACTCTTCCAACTCCTTCGAATAAATCCTGCTCTTGAATAACCCTCATAGCAATCAGACTCATTCCTACCTCCGAAACTTCCCCTTACCTTTGTTCCTTCTCCTGAGACCCGATTCAAGATGTAGCTTCTTCAGGAAGTGACCCCAGCCCACACTGGTCACTCCTTTATTCAGAAGTTCCTAGAACGGTTACATGGCCTTCAACTCTTCTGTTCTTATCACTCAAATGTCTTGTCTCCTCTCAACAAAGAATAAGAGCTAGAACTTTAAGGTTTGCAAAGCGCTTTATGAATACTTTCTCATGTCTCCTCACAACAACCCCTGGAGGCAGTTGCTATTATAATCCCCATTTTATGGATAATAAACTGAGGCAAACAAAAGTGAAGTGACTTGTCTGAGCTCACACAGCTAGTAAGAGCCTGAGACAGCATTTGAACTCATCTCCCTGACTCCAAATTCAGTGCTCTATTGACTGTGTCATAACCTTTGATTCTAAAATTCTAAGGATCCTCACAAGATTCTAAGCTTCTTAATGACAATAATTCCTATATCTTCCATACAGTGCCAGGGGTATAGTAGGTGCTTACTGAATGGTGGTTGAATTAGTTCTCAGTGGTCAATTCAATATTCTTCCTAAGATGGGCCCTAAGTCATGGCAAAATTTAGAAGCCCATGTGATTGTTTCTGATATATCAGGACCCTCACTCATTACATAAGGCCCTAGACTGCAGTTTACTTCCTTGGGGCCTCTCTTAAACACTTCTAGAGATTTCTTCTGGAAATTGCAGCTGTTCTCCTCCTCTCCGTTGCAGTGACTTGCCCAGCATCACACAAATAGTGAAAGAACCCAGGCTGAACCCAAAGTCTGTTTCCTTCTGGAGTTCAGCATTTCTGCTCCTCCAGGAGTGGAGAACCTACAGCCTTGAGGCCACATGTGGCCCTCAAGGTCCTCAAGTGTGGCCCTTTGACTGAATCCAATCTTCACAGAACAAAGCCCCTTCATAAAAAGATTTGTTCAGTAAAACTTCGACTCAGTCAAAAGGCCACACTTGAGGACCTAGAGGGCACATATGGCCTCATGGTCACGGGTTCCCCACCCCTGTTCTAGACCATGTGACTTCCAGGATAGGCAAGTCCTACCATGGAAGAGCCTGGGTTTAGCCTCCAGGTTTCCTGAGGCTAATTCAGGTCACTTCCATTTTTAGAAAAGCTGTTTGGCACCTACTGAGTGTATATCTCAGGGGCTTCCCCTCAGCAGGGAGACCAGGGTTTACCTTGGGGGACTTCTCACTTCTCTGGATCATTCCTTCTCCAGCCAATCTAGGAAAGTCTTGTCTAACACCATCTAGTATGTTGACAATAACTTCCCTTGCAGACACAAAATTTAAAGAAAGAACAAGTTTCTTTAATGTATTTAGTTGATTCCCTTTCTCCCTCCCCATACAAACTATTCCAGACCTTCCCTTCTCACCTGGACTCCCACACAAAGGACATGCTGGAGGCAGCTTGTACCAGCTCACAAAAGTTGGGTGTTAAATATCCAATGTGAGCATGTACACCTTGGGAATGAGAAAATGCCACCAATCAGGGCCCAATTTATTGTTTCATTGATTGTCTAGACTTAAGAAACTCATAGATTAAATGTTAATATTTGGAAATGTTAATTGGAAATGAAACTTAAATGTGTTCCATTCATACTTTTTTTTTAAAGAACTGGTTGATAAACATTTACCAGCACAATCCTGCTCACAGCCTCCCTCTCTTCCCATTCTATCAGCCAAGGACTTGGTGTCTTATCTCAGTAAGAAAATGGAAGCCAGTCGCTGAGCTCCCTCTTCAGCCTTTCTTTTCATCTCAGACCCAGTCGGCATCATCCCCTACTCTCTGCTTCTTGCCCCAGTATCTGATGGGCAGGTACCCTTGCTCCTTGGCAAGGCCAACACCATTACACGTGCCCTTCAGCTCATGCCCTCTCTTTTATTCCAACAGATTGCCCCATGACTCATCCCTCATTTCTCTATTATACCCTTTCTCTCTATCTCCACTCTACTCATTGGTAACTTCCCTACCACCTTCAAACATGCTCAATGTCCCCCATCAATAAAGAACCTTCAGGAGACTCTAAAAGTCCCTTAAGCTAACTTCCTCTCTCTCTCTCTCTCTCTCTCTCTCTCTCTCTCTCTCCCTCTCTCCCGCTCTCCCTCTAAAAAAAAAAAAAAAAGACTGTCTGCTCTGACTGTCTGCATCCAATCTTCTCACTTGGTCCTCAACCTTTCATAATCCAATTTATCACTTCACCCTTCTGCTGAAACTCTTCTTTCCTAAAGCTACCAGTTAATTGACAAATCCAATAGTCTTTTCTCAGTTCTCTTCCTTCTTGCCCTCTCTGCTGCATTCGACTCTTCTGACCATCCTCTCCTCCTGAAGTCTCTCTCTGGCCTTTCATGATCCTGTTCTCTCCTGGTTCTGCTCCTGCCTGATCCCTTCTCAGGCTTCCTGGATGGGTCACCAATTCTACCATGTCCTCTAATTGTTCCCGAGGCTTCTCTTCCTCTTCCTCTTCCTTTTGTTCTGTATGTCTGTCTCTCTCTGTCTCTCTGTCTCTGTCTCTGTCTCTGTCTCTCTGTCTCTCTGTCTCTCTCTCTGTCTCTGTCTCTGTCTCTCTCTGTCTCTCTGTCTCTCTGTCTGTCTCTCTCTCTCTGTCTCTCTCTGTCTTTGTCTCTACCTCTCTCTGCCCTAGAATATCTCTCTCCCTCTGCATCTCTCTGTGTATCTCTCTTTTCTCTATCTCTATCTCTATCTCTTATGTATTTTTCTCTTCCTCTTCTCTCTCTGGCTTAACTGGGCTTAACTGTTATCTCTCAGTTAGATGATTCACAGATGTCCATCTCCAGCCCCAGTCTCTCTCCTGAGCTTTAGGTCCACCTCACCAACTGCCTATTTAGATATTTCAAATTGCCATGTCCCAAAGACATCTCAAAATCACTAAGATGGCATTCAATAAGGATTAATGTTTAAATCTTCTAGTTGGGTACCAGAAAAAATCAACAACAGAAGTGTAAAATGAGGGAGGCATGGATCCACAGTTTTACTGAAAAGATCTGAGGGTTTAGTGCACTATAAGCCCAATGTGAGTGAGCAGTGTGGTGTGCCAGCTAACATATTATTCAACCTTGGGCTTCAACAACAGAGGCACAGCTTCTATGACTAGGGAAGTGGGGGATAGTACCACTTTTCTCTGCCCTTCTCAGAGCTCATCTTGAGCATTTTGCTCAGTTCTGGGCATCATGGTTCCGAATGTAGTCATCCATCTCTCCACCATATCTCTCCCATCTGATCCTTCCTCTCTCCTCACATAGCCTTCACCTTAATTCCTTCCCCAGACACCTCTCACTGAGATAATGGCAATGACTTCCTAATTGGTGTCCCTGACTCTGGTCTTTTCTCATCCACTCCATTCTCAACCTAGCAGCCACCAAAAGGATTTTCCTTAAGCTCAGATCTGTCACTCTCCTACTCAATGATATCTAGTGGCCTCACACAACCCTCCTTTTCCTTCAAGACTCACCCCAAGCACCATTTCTACATGAAGCCTTCCTTTCCTGAGACCACACCTGCTAATGGCATCCTTCCCTATATCTATTATATTGGATTCCTTTGTATTTTGCTCTTTCTGCCTTTATCTACAGCCTAGGAGTAGATGGAGAGCCAGTCTCAAAGCCATTTTGGCTCAGTGTCTAGTGTCCATGCCCCTGGGACAGTCCTTTCACCTCTGTGCTCTGAGTATCTCCATAGGATGATAAATAGCAGAGAAGGTGCCCAAATGCAGCACCCATAGAGAAAGGTTCCTCACCTGGGGGTAGCTGTATCAGCAAAATCACAGGTGGAGTTCAGAATGTGCCTATTCCCTCTTCATTTAGGTTTTTTACATATATTATTATTATTATTGCAAACAGACATATATGTATATGTATATACACATATATGTATATATGTACCTTTATTACTATATATACATTTGCATGTATAGAAGTGTGTAGATATGTACATGTATGTATATATTATGTGTGTGTATATATATGTATATACATATGTGTGTATCTGTATATATTTGCATCCCCAGTGCCTAGCACAGGGCAGGGAACATAGTAGTTAACATTAATGCTTGCTTGTTTTCTTGAGAAGCCAGTCTTTCTCAGAACCCAAACTGTTAACAATATCAGCCCTTCTCTGCTGTTCTGTATAATGAGTCACTTGAACAGTCTCTGGCGAAGGTATCTGCAGATCATTCCTGGGTTCTCATTGGCTGGAATTTCTAAAAACCTGCTCCAACGTTTCCTAGCAACACTCTTCCTCCAAGTCAGGGGGGAATGGGGAGTATGGGGGTGGGGTGGAAAGTCATGGAGCTTCATTGTCTACTCCAGGCCCTTAGTCTCCCCTACCCCAGCTCCCACCCTACCAGAATCAACTAACGACTCTCATAGAGATTTCTCCTTTGTACTTAATTTGTCCATCTTCTTTCCTCAAGGGGACAAACTTAACTTTCAGAATGCTGCTTCAGGACCCAAGCCTTGCCCCATCTACACAATCCACCAATTATCTCTAAAAATCCATATATCTTTCATCTTTCCCCACAGGATCTCAAGAACATACCTGTGATTTATGAGGTCAGGGAATGGGTAGGGAAAAAATGACCTGGTCTCGTTATTAAAAGACCTTGTCAACCATAGGGAATGCACTAGACCTTCTCCTCTTTTTTACTAGAACATCAATTAAATCATGCCCTCCAAATGTGAGTGTTGCCTAGGTTTCTATTCTTCTTCATATCTCTGGATCTCCCTTTCTCTCTCTCTCTCACTTCCCATCTGTCTCTTTCCATCTCTTTCTTCCTCATTCTCCCTCTTTCTTCTTGTTTCTCTCTCTCTTTTTTCTCTTTTCTTCCTTCCCCCCTCTGTGTTTCTTCTTCTCTGTCTCTCTCTGACTGTCTCTTCCTCTCTTTCTCTGACCTCACCAAATCCATGGGTTTAACTATCATCCCTCTGCACATGACTCCCACATCTAAATGTCCAGCCCCAGCCTCTTCAGACCTCAACACCCACCTTACCAACTGCCTATTTAGGTATTTCAAATTGCAATGTCCCAGAGACATCTCAAAAATCAACAAGATGACATTTGATAGGGATTGATGTTAAATCTTCTAATTGGATAAGAAAAATAACTTCATGAATGTAATATGAAGGCAGCATGGATCAACAGTTCTTTTTAAAAGATTTGGGAGTTTTAGTGCACTGTGAATTCAAAATGGGTGAGCAGTGTGGTGTGGCAGCCAATAGACCTTATTCAATCTCCTGCTGCATTAATAAGGGCACAGGTTTCATGAACAGGGAAATGGGGGATAATCCCTCTTTTCTCTGCCCTTATCATGGCTCATCTTGAGTATTATGTTCAGTTCTAAACATCATGGTTGACTAAAGACATTGAAAAGCTGTAGAGTGTTCAGAGAAGAACAGCCAGAAGAGTGAAGGGTTGTCAGTTCATGAAACATGTGGCTAGACTGAAGGAGTTTGGGAAGCTTAGCCTAGAATAAGGAAGCACTGGGGGACATGAGAGCCATTTTCAAGTGTAGGTGGGGAGGTCACAGGGAAAAGGGATTAGATCTGTTCTGTCTGGCTGCAGAAGACAGAACCAGAAGGATGGGGTAAGAATTGGAAAGAGGCTCTACGAGAACGTCAGTAAAAACTGCCCAACTCCCTACTAAAGAGAGCTGTCCAAAAAGTGCCGAAGGGGAATGGGCTGCCCAGAGAGTAGGGACAGGGGAGGAGGCACCACCATGGAGGGCTTCCAGCAGAGGCTGGAGGATCACTTATTACTTATGTTATGGTGGGGATTCCTTTAGGATATGAATTGCACTCAATTGCTGCTGGATCCCTACTAACTTGAAAATTCTTTGATGCTGTGAGGTCCAAAACAGAGCTCCTGTTCTGGAAATCATCTTTCCCACTAACCCCACCTGTCTCCCAAATTGCCCTATTTCTGTTGAAAGCACCACCATTCTTCCTGTTTCCCAATTTCAGAACCTGAGTATTCTCCTCAGCTCCTCACACTCTCTCCTCACATGTCTAATCAGTTCCAAATCTAGCCATCCATCTCTGTACCATATCTCTTCCATCTGATTCCTCCTCTCTCCTCACACAGCCTTCACCTTAGTTCCTTCCCCAGTCACCTCTCACTGAGATAATGGCCATGGCCTCCTAATGGGTGTCCTTGCCTCCAATCTTTTCCCAAGCAGTCCAACCTCAACCCAGCAGCTGTCAAAGGGATTTTGCTTATGTTCAGATCTGACCTTGTCACTTTCTCCTTCTCAAAGATGGCCTCTAGGATCAAGTACAAACTTCTCCAGTTGGCTTTGAATACCCAATACAATCTGGTCCCAACCTATCTTCCTCTCCTCATTGGACATGACTCCCCATCTTGAACCCTGCAATACAAACTCAAACCATAACCCTCCTGTCTCCCTGAATCTGTCCTGGACATTCCCCATGCCTAGAATGCACACTCTCCTCACCTTGGCCTCACACATCTCTTTTTTTCCTTCAAGGTTGATGGAAAGGTTCCTCCATCAACCCGGGTACCATTTCTATATGAAGCCTTCCTTTCCTGAGATCTGAGACCATGCCTGCTAATGGTGCCCTTCCTTATCTCCCTTGTGTTTGACTTTCTTGTATTTTTTCTCTTCATACCTTTATCCACAGCCTAAGGTGGATGGGGAGCCAGTCTCAAAGCCAGTTTGGCTCAGTGTCTAGCATCCATGCCCCTGGGACAGTCCCTTCACCTCCATTCTCTGAGCATCTCCCTGGGATGATAAATAGCCAAGAAGGTACCCAAATGCAGCACCCATAGAGAAAGGCTTCTCACCTGGGGGGGGTACCCTATATCAGGGAAATCATCGATGGAGTTCAGAATATACCTATTTCCTTTTCATTTAGGTTTTATATGCACACAAACTCACAAACACTCACTAAACATATATAGTTTATACATATACATAGATACATACAAGTATATTCATGGGTATATGTATATATAATATATGTAAATATTTGTATCCCCAGGGCCTAGCAAAGGCCAGAGAACATAACAATCTCCATCAATGCTTGCTTGCAGGTTTTCCTTGGCAAGCCATTAAAAACCAAACCCATCTCAGAACCCAAAGTGTTAACAATAACAGCCCTTCTCTGCTGGGCTGTATAATGAACCACTTGAACAGTCTGTGGCGGAAGGTGTCTGCAGATCATTCCTGGGCTCTCATTGGCTGGAGTTTCTAAAAACCTGCTCCAATATTCCCTAGCAACACCCTTCCTCCTAGTCAGGGGTGGACTTGGGGGGTGGAGAGGGAAGGGGGGGTTGGTTTGGAGAATCATGGAGCTTCATTGTCTATTCAGGTCCTTACTCTCCCCTAGCCAAGCTACTGCAACACAGAATAATCAACCAAGCACTCTCATAGATATTTCTCCTTTGTATAATTCCGCCATCTTCTCTCCTCAGAAAAATAAGCCTAGCCTTTCAGAATCATCCTCCAAAAGCACAGCCCCATGTCCCATCCACACCATACTTCAATTAGCTCTAAAAATCCATTTATCTTTCATCCTTCCACATCCAATTTCAGGTACATACCTGGAATTAATGAGATCAGGGGAGGGATGGAGGGGAAAATGACCAGATCTGGCTCCTAACACATCTTGCTACATATATGCAATGCATCAGACCTGGGGATTTTAACATCTGGCCCATAGATAGATTTCAGGTGGGAATGTAAAATCAGACTGGAAAATTACATCTTTATTTTCCCTAACCTCAAACTGAAATGTAGTATTTCCTTCAAATTCTTGAAAGCATTTTTCTGAGAAGGGGTCCAGGGGCTCCCCTAGATGGCCAAGGGGTCATGGCACAAAAAAAAAGTTGAGAATCCCTGTTCCACACTAAGTGTTGATGATACAAAGTTGAAACAAGAGATGGTCCCTGGCAAATAACTGTGATGAAAGGGGGGATATGTTCAGTGTAAAGAAAAGGTCCAGGTAAACTGCTATGAGAAACCAGAGGAGGGACAGATGACTTTTCTGGGGTTCAAAGCAAAAAGAGGAAAGGAAACTATGGTGGGGGGAGGGGGTAGAGCAGAGGACACATACCAGGCAGCTAGTGTTAATAGTTAAATTTAGTGGAGGTCTCAACATATTTAGGGCCTTGCTCTTTGGTTTTCTGTCTTTGTAATTCCTTCATACAGAACTTAGTACACAGTAAGCCCTTCACAAATGCTAGTTCTATGGGTCAGTCACTCAACAAGCATTCATTAAGGGCCTACTATGTGCCAGGCATTGCTAATGACATAAAGAAAGGGAAGAGGACAGCTCCTTCCTCCAGGAGCTCCCAGTCTAACGGGAGAGAAAACAGGCAAACAATTATGTACAAACAAGGTACGGACAGGATAGACAGGAGAGAATCTCACAGGGGAGGCTCTGAGTACTTAATAAATGCTTGTTGATTTATTGATTGCATTTAAATTGAGATTAGAACCAGGTTATTATTAAAATCCCAATAGATATTGTAATTCTTCTTTTCAGGTGCATTGACCCCTAAATACTGCTGTATAATCATTAATAAACCTCTTACTCTAATCCCTTATTGTGGCTTGGAGATGAATCTTGTTTTAGTTTTTTGCATTTATTTATAATTGCCACATTTATTATCAGTCTACTTCTACTTCTCCTTTCCCCCTTTTCATCAATAAAAAAAATGAAACAAAAGAAAAGAAAAATCCTCACAATAAAGATGATAGACCAGCAAAACGATATTCCACATTGACCCCTTCCAAAAACATGCCCGATCCTGCAACAAGCCCATATCCTCCTGCCAGGGAGGTGGGATCCTGCTTCATCCTTGGGTCCTCTGACTTCGTGGTTTTACAGGCAACTGAGCAGATCTGGAATTTTTCAGACTTGTCAGTCAAGGAGTCAATAAACATTTTTTGAACTCCTACTATGTGCCAGGCACTGTGTTAAGTTCTGGGGATACAAAGAAAAGCAAAAACAATCCTTGCTCATGAGGAACTGACAGGCTAATGGGGCAGAAAAAATGCAAACAATAATGTACTGACACTATATACTTGAGATAATATGGTAAGGATAAACAGAGGGGAGGATTTTCCTCCAGAATCATCGAGGGAAATCAGGAGAGGCTTCCTGGAGAAGGTTTTGTCTAGGATTTGGAGGAAGGCAGAAGGTAAAGAGGAGGAAGGAGAGAATGCCAGGAGGCATGGGGGACAGCCAGAGAGGAAGCCTAGAACTGAGGAGTGGGGGGGGGTGTCTTGTTTGAGGAACAGCAAAGCCAGTGTCACTAGATGGTAGGGCACGTGGGAGGAGGAGAGCGCAAGATGTGAGAAGACTGGAAAGGGGTGTGTGTGGAGGGGAGGCAAGGCTTTGAAAGCCAAACAAAGGACTTCATATTTGACCATGGAAGTGATAGGGAGCCACTGAAGGTTACTGAGCATGGGGGTGATGAAACCAGTTAGAGATTTACTTTAGGAAGATCCCTTTGACAGTTGAGTAAAGGAGGGACTGGAGTGGGGAAAGAATTGAGGAAGCAGACTCCTCCCCCAGCAGGCTATTGCAATAGTCAATAAATGAGCTGATCATTATTTGGGCCTTGGGTGACAGAGCAGGGAAAGGTGTCGTATGTGAAAGATGTTACTAGGTAAAATGGACAGGCCTTGGCGGGAGATAGAATAGAGAGGGGTGAGAGAGAGGGAGGAGTCCAGGAGGACACCAGCTGGGGAGCCCCAGGGACACTGAAGTTGGGGGCCTGAGTGATCAGGAGGAGGAGGGTGGTGCCCTGGACAGTAATAGGGAAGATGGCAGCAGGGGGGCTCTGGGGGTACAGATGAGATGTCTTTCTTAGTAAGGTTTTTGTCACTGTCCTGATCTGTATCATGTCACTGAAGTCTTCTCATGTCCCCTGAAACTGTCCATCTTGCCATTTCTTAGGGCATCAGAATATGGTGCCCCATTCATACACCATGAGCTGTTCAGCCAGTTCTCAGCAGGTCAGCACCCCTTTAGTTCCGAGGATTTTTTGCTACTATGAAAAAAGCTGCTATGAGTATTTCTGTATGGATAAGATCCTCAATAGGTCAAAGCTTTCAGTTTGTCCTGGTAACAGACTGTGTGTCTGTCAGGTGTTGTCAGGGGGACTGGAATGGATGGAGAACAGGAGAAAGGATTGTGGGACCACAGATCTGGAAAGGACATTAGCACCTTCCTAGTCCAAGACCCTCATTTCAACCATGAGGAGGCTGAGGCCAGGGAAAGGAAGCTGGTTGGGTCAATGGTTAGAGAACTGAATCAGGAGTCAGGAAGACCTGTTTTGAAATCCCACCTCAGACACTTATCAGCTGTTTATTCTGAGGTCAGTCAGTCACTTAACTTCTCTGAGGCTCAGTTTTCCCACCTGCAAAATGACAAAAAAGGATTTGTTGACCTCCATGTTCCCTGCCAGCTCTAATCTATGTCCCCATTTTCTCTGAACCTATGATTCAGAACTTTCTCTTTCTCTCTCTCCCAAGTACCACAAACCAACTCTTCAGATGCCTTAGAATAAATGTTGCTCTTGAGTAACTCTCATAGCAATCAGACTCATTCCTGCCTCCAAAACTTCTTACCTTCCTTTGTTCCTTCCCCTGAAATCTGATTCAAGACGCAGTTTCTTCAGGAATTGACCCCAGCCCACACTGCTCTCTTCACTCAAAAGTCCTAGAACACTTACATGGCCTTCAACTGTTCTCTTGTTCTTACTCAAATGTCTTTTCCCTTCTCAGCTGAGACTAAGAGCTAGAACTTTAAGGTTTGCAAAGCGTTTTCTGAATACTTTCTCATGTCTCCTCACAACAACCCCTGGAGGCAGTTGCTATTATTATCCCCATTTTATAGATAATAAACTGAGGCAATGAGAGGTAAGGTGCTTTGTGCAAGGTCACATAGCTAGTAAGGGTCTGAGACGGCATTTGAACTCATGTCTTCCTGACTCCAAATTCAATGCTCTATTGACCGTGTCATAATCTTTGATTCTAAAAGTCTAATGATTCTAATGAGATTCTAAGCTTCTTAGTGACAGAAATTGTTGCATCTTCCATACAGTGCCAGAGGTATAGTAGGTGCTTACTGAATGGTGGTTGAATTAGTTCTCAGTGGCCAATTCTTTCCTAACATGGGCCCTAAGTCATGGCAAAATTTAGAAGCCCACCTAATTATTTCTGATGTATCAGGACCCTCACTCCTTACAGAAGGCCCTAGACTGCAGTTTATTTTCTTGGGGCCTCTTTTTCACCCTTCTGGAGATTTCTGCTGAGAACTTACAGCCCTTCTCCTCCTCCCCATTGCAGTGACTTGCCCAGGGTCACACAAATAGGAATGAATCAGGACTGGACCAAGGTCTACTGACTTCTAGAGTTCGGCTCTTCTGTTACTCCTAGACCATGTGACCTCCAGGTTGGGCAGGTCCCACCATGGAAAACCCTGGGCTTAGCCTCCAGGCTCCCTGAGGCTAATTCAGATCACTTTCATTTTTACAAAAACTATTTGGCAACTACAGAGTATAGATCTCAGGGCTCCACGTTAATAGGGAGGTCAGGGTTTACCATGGGGGACTTCTCATTTTTCCGGGTCATTCCTTCTCTGGGCAATATAGGAAAGTCTTGTCTTACACCATGTTAACAATAACTTCTCTTGCAGGTACCAGGTTCACAAAATTTAAAGAAAGAACAAGTTTATTTAGTGTATTTAGTTGATTCCCTCTCTCCCTCCCCATACAAGCTGTTCCAGACCTTCCCTTCTCACCTGGACTCCCACACAAAGGACATGCTGGAGGCAGCTTGTACGGCTCACAAAAGCTGGGTGTTAAATTTTGAGTGTGAGCATTTTCACCTTGGGAATGAGCAAATGCCACCAATCAGGGCCCAGTATATGGTTTCATTGATTCTCTAGACTTAAATGTTAATAATAGAATAAATGTTAATAATGCAAATGAAATTTAAAAGCGTTCCATTCATAGATTTTTTTTCAGAGAACTGGTTGTTAAACATTTACCAGCACATACCTGCTCACAGCCTCGATCTCATTCCATTTCTTCAACTAAGGAATTGGTGTCTTAGTAAGAAAATTGAAGCTACTCCCCATGAAATCCCTTTTCAGTCTTTCTTTTCATCTCAAACCTCTTCGGCATCATCTCCTACTCTCTGCTTGTTGCCCCAGTATCTAATGGTCAGGCACCCTTGCTGCTTGGCAAGACCAATGCCATTACACATGCCCTTCAGCTCATGCCCCTCTGCTTTGTTCCAACAAATTGCCCCATGACTGTCATCCCTCATTTCTCTATTATACCCTTTCTCTCTATTTCCACTCTACTCATTGGTAACTTCCCTACCACCTTCAATCATGCTCAATGTCCCCCATCAATAAAGAACCTTCAGGAGACTCTAAAAGTCTCTTAGGCTAACCTCCTCTCTCTCTCTTCCCTTTCCCGGTGAAACCTCTAGGAAAAAAAAAAAACTGTTTGCCCTGACTATCTGCATCCAATCTTCTCACTTGGTCCTCAACCTTTCATAATCCAATTTATCACTTCACCGTTCTGCTGAAACTCTTCTTTCCTAAAGCTACCAGTTAATTGACAAATCCAATAGTCTTTTCTCAGTTCTCTTCCTTCTTGCCCTCTCTGCTGCATTTGACTCTTCTGACCATCCTCTCCTCCTCGAGTCTCTCTCTGGCCTTTCATGATTCTGTTCTCTCCTGGTTCTGCTCCTGCCTGACCCCTTCTCAGTCTTCTTGGATAGGTCACCAACTCTATCATGTCCTCTAAATGCTCACTAAACTTCTCTTCTTCTTCTTCTTCTTCTTCTTCTTCTTCTTCTTCTTCTTCTTCCTCTTTCTTTCTCTCTCTCTCTCTCTCTCTCTTTCTCCTCTCCTTTCTTCTCCCTCACTCTCTCTGTCTCTTTCTCTCTCTCTCTGTCTCTTTCTCTCTGTCTCTCTCTGACTCTGTCTCTTCTTCCTCTCTCTCTGACCTCATCAGCTCCCTAAGTTTAACTATCATCTCTCTGCAGATGACTCCTAGATCTTTAGCTCTGGCCTCAGTCTCTCCCATGACCTTCAGCACCACCTTACTAATTGCCTACTTTGATATTTCAAATTGCAATATTCAAGAGACATTGCAAAAGCAGTAAGTGACATTCAGTAGGGATCAATGTGAAATCTTCCAGTTGGGTAACAAAAAAAAAATCAGTTTTACAACTGTAAGTTGGGGAAGGCATGGATCAATAATTTTTCTGAAAATATCTGGGAGTTTTAGTGCACTGTGAGCCCAATATGGGGTGAGCAATGTGGTGTGGCAGCCAATAGACCTTATTCAATCTTGTGCTGCATTAATTGGGGCACAGAACAGGGAAGTGGGGGATAATTCCACTTTTCTCTGTCTTTCTCATAGCTCATCTTGAAGATTATGTTCAGCACTGGACATCATGGTTGACTAAGGACATTGCTATCATGGACAGTGTCCAGAGAAGAGCAGCCAGGAAGGTGAAGGGTCATCAGTTCAAGACACATGCTTCTATACTGAAGGAGTGTGGGAAGCTTAGCTTAGAGTAAGAAAGCATGGGGGGGACATGAAAGCCATCTTCAATTGTAGATAGGGATGTCACAGGGAAAAGGGATTAGATCTGTTTGGCCCCAAAAAGACAGAACCAGAAGAATAGGGTGGAAGTTACAAAGAGGCCCAACAAGGCTCAATGTCAGTCAAAACTGCCCAACTTCCTACCAATGAGAGCTGTCCAGAAAGTGCCAAAGGGGAATGGGCTGCCCAGAGAGGAGGGGCAAGGGAGGAGGCTCCACCTTGGAGGGCTTCCAGCAGGGGTTGGAGGATCACTTATTAGTTATGTTATGGTGGGGATTCCTTTAGGATATGAATTGTACTCAATGGCTGCCGGATCCCTACTAACTTGAAAATTCTTTGATACTGTGAGGTCTAAAACAGATCTCCTATAGTATCTTTCCCACTAACCCCACCTGTCTCCCAAATTTCCCTATTTCTGTTGAAAACATCACCATTCTTCCTGTCTCCCAGTTTTAGAACCTGGGTGCTCTCCTCAGTTCTTCACACTCTCTCACTTCACAAGTCCAATCAGTTCCCAATTTGGTCATCTATTTCTCTACCATATCTCTTCTATTAGAGCCCTGCTATCTCCTCACAGTCTTTACCTTAGTTCCTGCTCTAATCACCTCTCACTTCAATAATGACAATGGCCTCCTAATGGGTGTCCCTGCCTCCAGTATTTTCCCATCCAGTCCATCCTCAGCCCAGCAGCTGCCAAAGGAATTTTCTTTAAGTTCAGATCTGACCTTGTCACTCTCCTACTCAATGATATCCAGTGGCTCCCTATGGCCTCTAGGATCAAGTACAAGCTCCTCCAGTTAGCCTTTTATAAAATTTACTTTCCTTTATTATTTTCTTACATTTTATGTTCCAAACTGTCTCCTTCCCTCCATTTCCACCCCACATTAGATATGGCTACCATTTGAAACAGATATGTGTAGCTATGTATGTATGTGTATATGTATATATATATTATATATTATATATATATGGGGGGGTTGTAAAATCATACTATGCATAGTTCCATTTATCAATTTATTCTTTCTCTTGAGGTGGATACCATCTTCTTTCATAGGCACTTTGTAGTTTATTTTAATATTTATAATACTCAAAATAACTTTGTTATTCAGGGTTGTTCTTTGAACGATATTTTTGTTACTATATGCAACATTCTCTTGGTTCTGCTCATTCTATTCTGCATTATGTCATGCAAGTCTTTCCATGTTTTTCTAAAATCAACCTGCTCCTCATTTCTTACAGCACAGTAGTATTCCATCCCTATCATGTACTAAGCTTGTTTAGCCAATCCCCAGCTGATAGGCATCCTCTCAGTCTCCAGGTCTGTGTCACCACAAAGAGCTGCTGTAATTATTTTCAAACATGTGGATTTGGGGAAGACAGTGGAGCAGATCAGAAAACTTCAGGCTCTTCAAATTTCCTCCCCCCCAAAAAAGACAGAACATCACTTCAAAGTGAGTGTAGACAGAAGAAATTAAAAAAAAAAAGTTGGGGCAAAGTAGTTGTCTTCTTAAAACAATTTGAGAAGATCCCAGGAAAGACTGGACCCCCAGGGGTGGAGGTTAATCCTGAGTGAAATGCAAACACCTCCAAGAAGACTCTGCTGAATCTACAAAAAACAAACCTTAAGGGCAGGTGGTTTGGGAGGCAGCCTCAGCCTTAGAAACTTTTATCTCAAGAGCAGTGTAGGCATCTGATGGCTGAGTAGAAGATTGAAGGAGCTTCCACTGTGGAGGGATACCAAGCACCGCTGTGTGACCAGACATGTCCTGGGATGTGGCTGTGGGGGAGAAGTAGCTAGCATGCACCTGGAGAGTAGAGGAGGGGACCCTGCTGGCTGTGGGCACTTTTGAGTGAGCAGAGTGGGCAGAGAGGGTAGCTGAAGTTTGCAGCCACCAAAGGGACCACATAGAGCAAGAGTGTTTGCAGGACAACATGGCTGGGAGCCCTAGCTGTAGCTTAGGGGTCATAAGGAGTGCCCAAGGTTGGTCCTCAAGATAGAACTCAGGAAACAACAGTAAGAAGGACTTGAGGCCTGGGGCATCATTCCTCACATCTCAGGACTAGAACTTTATTATAATAATAAGCTAATAAAAATAAAACAAAACAAAATAAAAATGAGTAAGCAAAGGAGAAAGAACCCAACCATAGATAGCTACTATGGGAATAGAGAAGATCTAGGTTCATATTCAGAGAAAGATAGTTGGAGTTAAAAAAGCCACTCCTTTTTCAATGAAAAACATCAAATGGTCACAAGACCAAAAAGAGTTTATTTTTTGTTGAGTTAATCTAATTCTGAAAGGGGAAGGTTGAAGTCCCTGCTATTATAGTTTTGCTATCGATTTCCACCTGCAATTCATTTAGCTTTGTCTTTAAAAATGTGGATGTTATAACATATAGTATAGTTTCGGTGTATATAGGTTTAGTATTGATATTACTTCATTATGTATTGTACCTTGTATCATAAAGTAGTTTCTCTTTTTATCTCCTTTAATTAAATCTATTTTAGCTTTAACTTTGTCTGAGGTCATGATTGCTACCCCTGCTTTTTTTGCATCAGCTGAAGCAAAATAAATTCTCCTCCAGCCCTTCATTTTTATTCTATATTCATCTGTCATTTTTAAATGTGTTTCTTGTAAACACAAATTGTCAGATTCTGGTTTTTAATCCATTCTGTTATCCGTTTCTGCTTTATGGGTGAGTTCATCCTATTCACATTCAAAATTATAATTACCAGTTGTACATTTCCCTCCATCTAATTTTTCCTCACTGTTTATCCTTCTCTCCCTTTCTTTTTACCCTATCCCTCCTCAGACATCGATTTACTTCTAATTACTGCCTCCCTAATCTGCACCTGTCCTAAGAGTCCCTCCCTTATCCTATCCCCTTGCCCTCCTATTTTTTTTCTGAGTTAAGAAGACTTTTATACCCTTCTAGATTTATTCCCTCTTTAACCCAGTTCTAGGTTCTAACACTACCAGGCCTCCTCCCCTATCCTGCCTCCACTGTAACAGTTCTTACATGCACACCTTGTTTGTATTAAATAATTGCTCCATTTTACCTCACCCTACTAAATTTTATTTTTTAGAATCATGCCATCATACTCAACTCAACCCTGAACCTTCTATCTATGTATGCTCCTCCAATTTACCCAAACAATGAAAATATTCTTAAGAGGTACAGATACATTTTCCCATATAAGAAGTAAATAGTTTGATCTTATTAATAATTGGTCTTTAATGTTAATGTTTACCTTCTTATATTTCTCCTGATTCTTATAGGTCAAATTTTCCATTTAGTTCTGGTCTTTTCCTCATGAATACCTAAAAGTCCTTTAATTCATTAAATATTCATTTTTCCATGAAGGATTACATTCAGTTTTGCTGGGTAAATTATTCTTGGTTGCAAACCCAGCTCCTTTGCTCTTTGGAATATTTTCCATGCCCTTTGGTCTTTTAATGTAGAACCTGCTAAATCTTGTGTTATCTTAACTGTAACTCCGTAGTATTTAAATTTTTTTCTAGCTTGTAGTATTTTCTCCTTGACCTGGGAGCTTCAAAACTTAGCTATAATGTTCCTGTGACTTCTCATCTTAGGATCACTTTCAGGTGGTGATGAGTGGATTTTTTTTCAATTTCTATCTTACCCTCCAGTTCTACTTCAGGGCAATTTTCCTTAATAATTTCTTGAAGTATAGTATCTAGAATCTTTTTTGTTTTAATCGTAACTTTCAGGTAGACCAACAATTCTGAAATTGTCTCTCCTCAATTTGTTCTTCAGGTCAGTTGTTTTTTCTAATGAGATAGTTCACATTCTTTTCTATTTTTTTATCCTTTTGATTTTGTTTTATTATTTCTTAGTGTCTTATGAAGTCATTAGCTTCCCCTTGCCTAATTCTAATTTTTAAGGAGTTATTTTCTTTAATAAATTTTTTATCTCTTTTCCCAGTTGGTCAAATTTCTTTTCATAATTTTCTTGCTTTTCTTGCATTACTCTTATTTTTTTTCCTAATTTTTCCTCAACCTCTCTTATTTGATTTTTAAAGTCTTTTTTTAAGCTCTTTCAAGAATTCTTTTTCAACTTGTGACCATTTTACATTTTACTTTAGAGTACAAGTACCTGTTCTGACTTAACTGTCTTCTTCTGAGTTTGAGCACAGATCTTCTATATCACCATAGTAGCTAGCTATGGTCAGTTTCTTTCACTTTTGCTCCCTCATTTTTTGAAGTTTATATCTTAGTTATTAACTTTATGTTAGAGGCAGGTTCTAGTCCTGAAGCATGGAGGTTAATGTTTCAGGCTTCAGGTTTCTGGTGCAGAGTTATATCTGAAAGCCTGACCTCAGGTCAGTCTTTGCCACTGAACATGACCAGGGCCCCCAGCAATGCCATTACCACAAATGCCCCTACTCCCTATGGTCCCTCCTGTGGCTATAAACTTCAGCTCACTCCTCTGCCCTGGAACCAAAACCAGGGACTCCATTCTCCTGTCAGTGACCACAGTGGGCAGGACCCCTGCATCCCTTCTGCAACTGCACTCCTTGCCTAAAGCCACAACCTGGACCTTTTCTGATCAGCATACCTGAGCCCCACATCCATCAACAGCAAAAGGTACTGCAATCTTCCCCTGATCAGCCACCTGACCCCTACACTGTCCATGGTGGGAAAGTTCCTGAAGCTGAGGCTATCCCCTACACAGCTGCCCCCAGGGTTGGTTGTTAGTTGATTTGGCATTATCTCCCTGGAGGTATGTGCACTTTAATAGGAGGACAGACCACCACACCTGGAGGTCAGATCTTTCCTAAGTCTTCCCAAGTTGTCTGGGGCTTAACATTTATTTTACCCTAACTTTTATTTATGCTGCTCAAAGTTCAATATGAGGCATTATTTTATATTGTTTGTGGGGGAATTAAAAAAAAAGTAATTTCCAGCCTTGTTCCACCATCTTCCCAGAATCCTCCCTCCCAATTAATTTTTAAAGCCCTATACTACCTGCCTCCAACTTATTGGAGTTATTAACTTATTAACTCTCACCTCATTGGACATCACTCCCCATCTTGAACTTTGCAATATAAACTGGCTTTTTCTCTGTTCCTCACAAACAACCTTATCCCTCCTGTCTCCCTGAATCTGCACTGGATATTCCCATGTTCAGAATGCAGTCTGTCTTCACCTCTGCCTCACACATTGCTTCTTTTCCTTCAAGACTCAACCCAAGCACCATTTCCATATGAAGCCTTCCTTTCCTGAGTCCATGGATGCTAAGGGAGTCTTTGCCTGACTCCCTTGTATCTAACTTTCTTGTATTTTTTCTCTTTATGCCTTTATCCACAGCCTAGGAGTGGATGGGCAGCCAGTCTTGAAGCCAGTTTGCCCCAGTATCAAGTTGCCCCAGTCCCTTTGCCTATGCTCTGAGCATCTCCCTGGGATGATAAATAGCTGAGGAGGTGCCCAAATGCAGCACCCATAGAGAAAGGTTCCTCACCTTGTGGGGGGGGGGGTCCCTATATCAGTGAAATCACAGGTGGAGTTCAGAATGTACCTATTCCCTTTTCATTTAGGTTTTTTACATATATGTATATATAGATATATGCAAACACACAGAGGGGTATACATAGACACATGCATATATATGTATATATACTCAGCTATATACATATATACCTATGTCTCTGTGTGTGTATATACATGTACGTATATATATATGTACATATATATATATATATATATACACACATATGTGTATACTCAGACCTAGCACAGGACAGTTTCCATTAATGCTTACCTAATTTACTTGATAAGCAAATGAAAACTGAACTTGTATCAGAATCCACAGAGTTAACAATACATCCCTTCTCTGCTGGTCTGCATAATAAACCACTTGAACAGTCTGTGGTGCAAGGTGTCTGCAGATCATTCCTGGGCTCTCATTGGCTGGAGTTTCTAAAAACCTGCTCCAACGTTCCCTAGCAACACTCTTCCTCCAAGTTGGGGGGAGCAGAGAGTGTGGGGGTGGGGTGGAGAATCATGGCGCTTCATTGTCTCTTAAAAGTCCTAAGACTTTCTAGCCCAACTATCACAGCACAGATTTGGAAAGAACATTAGCACCTTCCTAATCTAAGGTCATCATTTGAACCATGAGGAAGCTGAGGCCAGAGAGAGGCAGCTAGATGGTCCATGAGCACTGGACCAGGAGTCAGGAAGACCTGCTTTGAAATCTCACCTCAGACACTTGGTAGCTGTTTAGTCTGAGACAAGCCACTTAACTTCTCTGAGGCTCAGTTTCCTCACCTGTAAAATTAAGGAAATGGATTTGTTGACTTCCAAATTCCCTGCCAGCTCTAAATCTATGTCCCTATTATCTCTGTATTTAAGATTCAGAATTTTCTCTTTCTCTCTCCCTCTCTCTCTCTCTCTCTCTCTCTCTCACTCTCACCACAAATCAACTCTTCAAATGCCTTAGAATAAATCCTGCTCTTGAATAACCCTCATAGCAATCAGACTCTTTCTAACTTCCAAAACTTCCCCTTTCCTCTGTTCCTTCCCCTGAGACTTAATTCAAGATGCAATTTCTTCAGGAAGTGACCCCAGCCCACACTGGTCTCTCCTTCTCTCAGAAGTCCTAGAGAGGTTGTATGGCCTTCAGCTGTTTTCTTGTTATGACTCAAATGCCTTGTCTCCTCTCAACTAAGAATAAGAGCTAGAACTTTAAGATTCACAAAGCACTTTATGGATCCTTTCTGATGTCTCCTCACAACAACCCTGGGGGGCAGGTGCTATTATTATTTCCATTTTATAGATGATGAAATTGAGGTACACAGAGGTGAAGTGAGCTGTCCAAGGTGACACAGCTAGTAACAGCATTTGAACTCATGTCTTCCTGTCTCCAAATTCAATTTTCTATTCACTGTGTCACCGCCTCTGATTCTAAAATTCTAATGATTATAATGAGATTCTAAGATTCTTGAAGAAAGAAATTGTTGCATCTTCCACACAGTGCTGGTGGTACGGTAGATGCTTGCTGAATGGTGGCTGAATTAGTTTTCAGTGGTCAATTTCTTCCTAACATGGGCGCTAAGTCAAGGCAAAATTTAGAAGCCCACCTGGTTATTTCTGGTGTATCAGGACCCTCACTCACTACAGAAGGCCCTAGACTGCAGTCTACTTCCGTGGGGCCTCTCTTTCACACTCCTAGAGATTTCTGCTGGAAACTACAACCTGTCTTCTCCTCCCCATTGCAATGACTTGCACAGGTTCACACAAAGAGATTGGGAAAGAGTCACCCAAGGTCCTCTAGGGACCAGCTCTTCTCCCCTTCCAACTATGTGGCTTCCAGGATGGTCAGGTCTCATAATGGAAGAAGCTGGGTTTAGCCTCCAGGCTCCTTGGGGCTAACTCAGGTCACTTACATTTTTAGAAAAGCTATTTGGCAGCTACTGAGTGCATATCTCAGGGGCTTCCCCCCTTAACAGGGAGGTCAGGGTTTGCCCTGAGGGACTTCTCATTTTTCTGGATCATTCCTTCTCTGGACAATCGAGGAAAGCCTTGTCTGACGCCATCTAGTATGCTGACAGTAACTTCCCTTGCAGGCACATGGTTCACAAAATTTAAAGAAATAAAAAGTTTATTCAAAGTATTTGGTTCATTCCCTCTCTCCCACTCCACAGAAGAGATTCCAGACCTCAACTCTCACACCAAAGACAATGCTGGAGGCACCTTGTACCAGCTCACTAAAGTCCAGTGTTAAATGTTCAGTGTGAGCATTTACACTTTAGGAATGAGCAAATGCCACCAATCAGGGCCCAGTTTATTGTTTTGCTGATCTCCTAGACTTAGGAAAGTCAGAGATAGGATGTTAATAATGGAAATTAAGATTAAAAGTGTGGTATGCACACA
This sequence comes from Vombatus ursinus, assembly GCF_900497805.2. Lineage (NCBI taxonomy): Eukaryota > Metazoa > Chordata > Mammalia > Diprotodontia > Vombatidae > Vombatus > Vombatus ursinus. Next base: position 1,365,130 of record NW_020954618.1, read on the forward strand.
TTTTTCCTTTCAGAGAACTGGTTGTTAAACCAGCACAGTGCTGCTCACACACCTCCCTCTCATCCCATTCCATCACCTAAGGACTAAGCATCTTTAGAGGAAAAAAAATGGAAGCCAGTCACTGAGCTCCCTTTTCAGCCTTTCTTTTCATCTCAAACCCCCTTGGCATCATCCCCTACTCTCTGCTTCTTGCCCCAATATCTGATGGTCAGGCAGCCTTGCTCCTTGCCAAGGCCAAGTGCTTTTCATGTGCCCTTCAGCTCGTGCCCTCTCCTTTGTTCCAACAAATTGCCCTCTGACTCATCTCTTATTTCTCTATTATACTCTTTCTCTCCATCCCCACCCTATACATTGCTGCTTCCATTCTACTTTCAAACATGTCCAAGTGTCCACCATCTTGAAGAACCTTCTGAAGGCCCTACCAGCCCCTCAGGCTAAGATCTTCTATCTCTCCTCCATTTCCCAGTGAAACCTCTAGCAAAGAAGAAAAAGACCTGTCTAGTCTGATTGTCTCTGCATCCAGTCTTCTCATTTAGTCCTCAACCTTTGGTAATCCTGTTTGTAGCCTCATCCCTCAACTGAAACTCTGCTGTTCAAAACTACCATTTATTTGTTAACTGACAAAGCCCATAGTCTGGATCCCACAGTCTTTTCTCTATTCCCATTCTTCTTGCCCTCTCTGCTGCATTTGACTCTTCTGACCATCCTCTCCTTCTGGAGTCTCTCTGGCCTTCGGTGATCCTGTTCTCTCCTGGTTCTCCTCCTGCCTGCCTGCCTGACACCTTCTCAGCCTTCTTGTCTAGATCAGCAACTTTATCATGTCCTCTAAATGTGAATGTTCCATAGGCTTCTCTTCTACTTTATCTCTCTTCTCTCTGTGTATGTCTCTCTCTCTTCCATCTCTTATCCTCCTAATTTCTCTATTATTTTTCTTTTTTCTCTCTTTTCTCCTCTACCTTTCTCTATGTGTTCTCTCTCTGTTTCTCTCTAACTCTGCATCTTCTTTCACTCTCTCTGACCTCACCAGCTTCTTGGGTTTAATAATCATCCCTCTGCACGTAACACTCACATCTATATGTTCAGCCTCAGCCTCTCCTGAGCTTCAGGCCCATCTCACCATTTGCCTGTTTAGAAATTTCAAGCCACAATGTCCCAGAGATATCACAAAATCAATAAGATGACATTCAGTAGGGACAAATGTTAAATCTTCTACTTGGGTACAAAAAAAGTCAACTTTACAAGTGTAAGTTGAGGGAGGCATGAATCAAAAGGTTGTCAGAAAAGATCTGGGGATTTTAGTACACTGTGAGCCCCAAATGGCTGAGTAGTGTGGTGCAGTAGCCAATAGACCTTATTCAATCTCTTGCTGCATTAATAGGGGCACAGATTCCATGACTAGGGAGGTGGGAGATAGTCCCAATTTTTCTGTCCTTCTTATAGCTCATCTTGAGGATTATATTGAGCTCTGGGCGTTATGGTTGACTGAGGACATTGATAAGCCAGACAGTATCCAGAGAAGAACAGCCAGAAGGGTGAAAGGTCATCAGTTCATGGCACATGTGGATTAACTGAAGGAGCTTGGGATGTTTAGCCTGGAGTAAGGAAGCATATGGGGAGACATGAAAGCCATCTTCAAGTGTAGGTAGAGAAGTCACAGGGGAAAAGGCCCCAGGAGGATGGCGTCCTAATGGTAAAGAGGCTCAACAAGGCTCAATGTCAGTAAAAACTGCCCAACTTCCTACCAATGAGAGCTGTCCAGAAAGTGCCAGAGGGGAATGGGTTGCCCAGAGAAGAGGGACAGGGAAGGAGGCACCACCATGGAAGGCTTCCAGCAGAGGCTGGAAGAGCACTTATTACTTATGCCATGGTGGAGATTCCTTTAGGATGTGAATTGCACTCAATGGCTGCAGGATCCCTACTAACTTGAAAATTCTTTGATGCTGTGAGGTCCAAAACAGATCTCCCACGTTATCTTTGCCACTAACCCCACCTATCACCCAAATTGCCCTATTTCTGTTGAAAGCACTACCATTCTTCCTGTTTCCCAATTTCAAAATTCTCCTCAGTTCCTCACTCTCTCTCACTCCACCTGTCCGATCAGTTCCCAATCTGGCCATCCATCTCTCCACCATATCTCTCCCATCAGACCACTGCTATCTCCTCACACAGCCTTCACCTCAGTTCCTGCCCCAATCACCTCTCACTGAGATAATGGCAATGGCCTCCTAATGGGTGTCCTTGCCTCTAATATTTTCCCATCCAGCCCAGCAGCTGCAGAAGGGATTTTCCTTTAGTTTAAATCTGACCTTGTCACTGTCCTACTCAATGACATCCAGTGGCTCCCTTTGGCCTATAGGATCAAGCACAAACTTCTCCTGTTAGTTTTGAAGGCCCAATACAACCTGGTCACAACCTATCTTCACCAACTCATTGAATATGACTCCCCATCTTGAACCCTGTGATACAAACTCACCTTCTCTCTGATCCTCACAAAAAACCTTACCCCTCCTTTCTCCCTGAATCTGTACTGGACATTCCCCATGTCTAGAATGCACTCCTTCCCCAAATCAGCCTCACACATTGCTTCTTTTCCTTCAAGACTCAACCCAAGCACCATTTCCACATGAAACATTCCTTTCCTGAGCCCATGCCTGATAATGGCAATACTTCCCTAACTCCCTAGTATCTAACTTTCTTGTATTTTTTCTCTTTCTGCCTTTATCCACAGTCTAGGGTGGGTGGGGAGCCAGTCTCAAAGCCAGTTTAGCTCAGTGTCTAGTGTCCATGCCCCTGGGACAGTCCCTTCACCTCTGTGCTCTGAGCATCTCCCTGGGATGATAAGTAGCAGAGAAGGTGCCCAAACGCAGCATCCATAGAGAAAGATTCCTCACCTGAGAGTACCCTGTATCAGTGAAATCACAGGTGGAGTTCAGAATGTGCCGACTCCTTTTTCACTTAGGTTTCTTTACATTTGTGTGTGTGTGTGTGTG
>NW_020954618.1:1368129-1377491 GCF_900497805.2 Vombatus ursinus
CCTTGATAAAAAACCAAATCTTTCTCAGAACCCAAAGAGTTAACAATACATTTCTTCTCTGCTGGTCTGTATAATGAGCCACTTGAACAGTCTCTGGTGAAGGTATCTGCAGATTTTTCCAGGGTTCTCATTGGCTGGTGTTTCTAAAAACGTGCATTAATGTTCCCTAGCAACACTCTTCCTCCAAGTCAGGGGGAGCAGAGAGTGTGGGGGGGGTGGGGAATCATGGAAATTCATTGTCTATTCCAGACCTTTCCTCTCCCCTACCCGAGCAAGCACAGACAGAATCTCAAACAAGGACTCTCATAGACATATCTCCTTTGTACTAAAGTTCTGCCATTTTCTCTCCTCACAGGTACAAGCCTGGCCTTTCACAACCCTCCTTCTGGAGTACATCCTCATGTCACATCCACCCAATGCACTACTGGGGTCTAAAATTCCACATATCTTTCATCCTTCCACACACAGTCCCAGGTACATAGCAAAGACTTACAAGGTCAGGGAATAAGGGGGGGGGGGGTGGAAACCAACCTAGTCTTGCTACTGAAAGATCTTGCCCCACGTAGGCAATGGACTGGACTTGGGGGGAGGGGGTCTTAACCTGTGGTTCATGTATACATTTCAAGGGGTTCATCTATAAAATTAGCTAGGAAAAATTACATCTTCATTGTCCCTAACATCTAACTGAAATGTGGCATTTCCTTAAATTACTTAAAAGCATTCTTCTGAGAAGGAGTCCAGGGGCTCCCTTAGATGGCCAAGGGGCCATGGCACAAAAAAAGTTAAGAATCCCTACTACACTAATCCTTGATGATACAAAGTTGAAACATGACATAGTCCCTGCCCTTAAAGTATTTCCAGTCTAATGGAGGAAGGGCATAGAAAACTTGTACACGAATAACTGTGATAAAAGTGGGGATATGCTCAGTGTCCAGATATACTGCTATAAGAAATTTGAGGAGGAACACATGACTTTTCTGGGGTTCAAAGCAAAAAGAGGAAAGGGAACCACCATGGAGAGGACAGAGGACACACACCAGGCAGCTAGTCTCGATAATTAAATATTAAGCATCTTGTTCTTTTGTTTTCTGTCTTTGTAATTCCTTTATCCAGCCTAGAGCTTAATACACAGTAAGCCTTTCATAAATGCTAGTTCTATGGGTCAGTCACTGAACAAGTATTAACTAAGGACTTGCTAGGTGCCTGGCACTGCTGGGGACATAAAGAAAAGCAAATGGACAGCTCCTTTCCTCAGGGAGCTCCCAGTTTGATGGGAGAGGAAAGGAGCAAACAGCTATGTACAAAAAAGTTACAGACAGGGTAGACTGGAGAGAATCTCAGAGCCTGGGGAGGCTCTGAGTACTTAATAAATGCTTGTTGATTTATTGATCGCATTTAAATTGAGATTACACCAGTTTATCATTAGAAGTTTCTTCCCCAAAATCAATTGTAATACTTGTTTTTGGGGGTATTGACCCCTAAATCCTGCTGCATGAACAGTAATAAAGCTCTTACTCTAATCTCCAATGGTGCCAAGGTGAGGACCCAGTTTTCTTTTTTTGCATTTTTTATTTATTCATTTATTTATATTTGCCACATTTATCATCAGTCTCCCTGCACTTCTCCTTTCCCCTATTGCAAAATTTAAAAAGAAAAGTCCTCACAATAAATAGATAGATAGAGAGAAAGACAGACAGACAGATAGAGAGATTAGATAGATCAGCAAAACCAATGCCCACATTGGCTCCTTCCAAAAATATGTCTCATTCTGCCTCTTGAGTCCATTTCCTCCTGGCAGGGAGGTGGGGATCCTGCTTCACCCTCAGGTCCTCTGACATCATGGTTTAACAGCCCACTGAGCAGAGCTAGAATTCTTTCAGAGTTGTCAGTCACTGAATTAATAAACATTTTTTAGCTCCTACTATGTGCCAAGTGCTGGGGATATAGAGAAAGGCAAAAACAGTCCCTGCCCTTGAGCTCACAGCCTTTTGGGGAGAGAAAACATGCAAACAATTATGTGCAAACACTATATACGTGATCTAACTTGGTAAGGATACACAGAGGAAACAATGTTCCTCCTGAATCATTAAGGGAGATGAGGAAAGCCTTTTTGGAGAAGGTGGGATTTTAGCTGGGACTTGGAGGAAGGCAGGGAAGCCTGGAGGCAGAGAGGAGGGAGAGAATGCCAGGAGGCATGGGGGACAGCCAGAGAGAAAGCCTAGAACAGAGAGGTGGGGGGTCTTCTTTAAGGAGCAGGAAGACCAATGTCACTGTTTGGCAGGGCACATGGGGAGCACTAGGGTGGAAAGTGGAAGAAGACTGGAAAGGTGTAGGTATGTGTGTGGAGGGGAAGCAAAGTTAGGTCATGAAGGGCTTGGGAAGCCAAGCAGAACATTTCATATTTGACCCTGGAGATGATAAGGAGCCACTGAAGTTTATTGAGCATGGGGGGTAACTTAGTCAGTGACAATTTTACTTGAAGAAGATCCCTCTGGTCAAGCACCACTTGTGGTACCAAGAACTGGGTGCTTGGGGGGAGGTGTCAACAGCTGGGGAATGACTGAACAAGTTGTGGTCTATGATTGGGCGGGAAGACAACTGTGCCATTAGAAATGAGAGCAGGGAGGTTTTAGAACAACATGCAGACACTTGTGTGAAATACAGAAGAGTGAAATGAGCAGAGCCAAGAGAACTTTGGATACAGTAACAGCAACATTGTGCAAAGAGTAACTAAGAAGGACTAAGCTATTCTGAGAATTGTCAATATTCCTATCAACTGCAAAGGACCCATTCAGGAAGGTGATCTACCTCCAAAGAAAGAATTGATGAATAGAAGTATACATACTATGGGTTTTCATATATATATATATATCTATACATACAACTCTCTATACATATCTGTTTCAAATGGTGGCCTTCTCTAGTGCAACTCAGGGAGGTAGGGAAAGAAACAGTTTAGCACTTAAAATGAAACAAAGAAAATAAATGAAATTAAAAAGAAGATCCCTTTGACACCTGAGTGGAGGATAGACACCAGTAAGGAGAGTTGAGGCACGCAGAGCCTGATGCTCATTGTGGTGGCCAAGGCATGAAGGGATTAAAGATTTGGGCCTTAGGGTTTGAGGGTGAAAGAGGAGGGATAGGGGTCATGTGGGAAATAGGTTACAAAGTAAAGTGAACAAGCCTTGGTGGGACATAGAATAAAGCGAGAGTAAGGAGTCCAGGAAGGAAGACCCCCATCTGGGGAGCTCCAGGGACACTGAAGTGGGAGGCCTGAGTGATCAGGAGGAGGAGGGCGGTGACCTGCACAGTAATAAGGAAGATGCCAGCAGGAGTGGTCTGGGGGTACAGATGAGATGTCTTTCGAGGTAAGGCTGTTGTCACTGTGCTGCTCTGCATCATGTCACTGAGGTCTTCTCACGTCCTCTGAAACTGTCCATCTTGTCATTCGTTAGGGCATCAGAATATGGCGCCCCCTTCATACACCATGAGCTGTTTAGCCATTCACCAGTAGGTCGGCACCCTTTTAGTTCCCGGGGTTTTTTGTTACTATGAAAAAAGCTGCTAAGAGTATTTCTGTACGGATAAGACCCTGAATAGATCAAAGCTTTCAGTCCGTTCTGATGATGGACTGTGTGTCTGTCAGGCGTTGTCAAGGGGACTGGAATGAATGGAGGACAGGAGCAAAGACCACGGGACCACAGACTTAGATCTGAAAGAGAAGTTACCATCTGCCTAGTCCAAAACCCTCATTTCAACCATGAGGAAGCTGAGGCCAGAGAGAGGCAGCTGGGTGAGTCAATGATCATGAAACACCTGCTTTGAAATCCCACCTCAGACCCTAAGCAGCTGTTTAGTCTGAGGCAAGTCACTTAACTCCTCTGAGGCTCAGTTTCCCCATCTGTGTAATAAAGGAAATGGCTTTGTTGACCTCCACGTTCCCTGCCAGCTCTAATCTACGTCCCTATTATCTCTGAACCTATGATTCAGAACTTTCTCTTTCTCTCTCTCCCAAGTACCACAAACCAACTCTTCCAACGCTTTAGAATAAATCCTGCTCTTGAGTAACCCTCATAGCAATTAGACTCATTCCTACCTCCGAAACTTCCCCTTACCTTTGTTCCTTCTCCTGAGACCCGATTCAGGATGCAGCTTCTTCAGGAAGTGACCCCAGCCCACACTGGTCTCTCCTTCACTCAGAATCCTAGAGCGGTTACATGGCCGTCAGCTGTTCTCTTCTTACCACTCGAAGGTCTTCTTTCCTCTCAATTAAAAACAAGAGCTAGAACTTTAAGGTTTGCAAAGCACTTTATGAATATTTTCTTATGTGTCATCGCAACAACCTTGGGATGCAGGTGCCATTATTATCCCCATTTTACAGATGGTGAAAGTGAGGCAACAAAGATGAAGTGACTTGTCCAAAGTCACACAGCCAGTAAGGGTCTGAGACAGCATTTGAACTCATGTCTTCCTGACTCCAAATTCAATGTTCTATTGACTGTGTCCCTACCTCTGATTCTAAAATTCTAATAATTCTAACAAGATTCTAAGCTTCCTAATGACAGAAATTCCTGCATCTTCCATACAGTACTAGGGGTATAGTAGGTGCTTACTGAATAGTGGTTGAATTAGTTCTCAGTGGTCAATTCAATATCCTTCCTGAGATGGGCCCTAAGTCATGGCAAAATTTAGAAGCCCATGTGATTGTTTCTGATGTATCAGGACCCTCTCTCCTTACATAAGGCCCTAGACTGCAATTTATTTACTTGGAGCCTCTCTTTAACCCTTCTAGAGATTTCTGCTGGGAAATTGCAGTCCCTCTCCTCCTGGCAATTTCAATGACTGGCCCAGGGTCACACAAAGAGATTGTGAAAGAATCAGGACTGGACCCAAGGTCTACTGACTTCTAGAGTTGAGCTCTTCTGTTCCTCCTAGACCATGTGACTTCCAGGATGGGCAGGTCCCACCATGCAAGAACCTGGGTTTAGCCTCCAGGCTCCCTGAGGCTAATTAAGATCACTTTCATTTTTACAAAAACTATTTGGCAACTACTGAGTGTATCTCTCAGGGCTCCCCATTAACAGGGAGGTCAGGGTTTACTGTGGGGGACTTCTCATTTCTCCGGATCATTCCTTCTCTGGACAATCTAGGAAAGTCTTGTCTTACACCATGTTAACAATAACTTCCCTTGCAGGCACCTGATTCACAAAATTCAAAGAAAGAACAAGTTTATTTAGTGTATTTAGTTGATTCCCTCTCTCCCTCCCCATACAAGCTATTCCAGACCTTCCCTTCTCACCTGGACTCCCACACAAAGGACATGCTGGAGGCAGCTTGTACCAGCTCCCTGAAGCCCGGTGTTAAATATTCAATGTGAGCATTTACACCTTGGGAATGAGCAAATTCAGGGCCCAATTTATTGTTTTGTTGATCTTCTAGATTTAAGAACAGAGAAAATGTTAATAATGGAAATAAAAACTAAATAGTGTGCTCTGCATGCAGACATTTTTCCTTTCAGAGCACTGGTTGTTAAATATTTACCACCACACCCCCTGCTCACTCTCTCTCTCTCTCATCCCATTCTACCAACCAAGCACTTGCCCTCTTCCTTCGGTAAGAAAATTGAAGCCACTCCCCATGAAATCCCTCTTTAGCCTTTCTTTTCATCTCAGACCCTTTGGCATCATCCCCTACCCTCCGCTTCTTCCCCCAATATCTGATGGTCAGGTAGCCTTGCTCCTTGCCAATGCCAACCCCCTTACATGTGTCCTTCAACTCATGCCCTCTCCTTTGTTCCAACAGATTGCCCCATCTCACTCTTTATCTCTCTATAATACTTTCTCTCCATCCCCCTCCTTTTATATTGTAACCCTCCATACTCCCTTAAGTGATGCTCAAATTACCCTCATCTTTAAGACCCTTCAGTAGACTCTAACAACCTCTCAAGCTAAGATGCTCTTATCTCTCCTTCATCTCCCAGTGGAACATCTAGGAAAAAAGACTGTCTGCTCCAATTGACACTACCTCCAACCTTCTCACTTAGTCCTTAAGCTTCAACTGAAACTGTTCTTTCCGAAAGCTACCTATTACCACCTACCTATTAATTGACAAATCCCATAGTCCTTTCTCAGTTCTCTTCCTTCTTGCCCTCTCTGCTGCATTTGACTCTTCTGACTATCCTCTCCTCTCCGGCCTTTCATGAACCTGTTCTCTCCCGGTTCTCCTCCTGCCTGACTGATCTTTTCTCAGTGTTCTGATGATCAGATAGATCATCGACTACATTATGTGCTCTAAATGTGTGTTCCCTAGGCTTCTCTTCTGCTCTCTGTCTCTGTCTCTGTGTCTCTCTGCCTCTGTCTCTCTCTGTCTCTGTCTCTCTCTTTCTCTCTCTCTGTCTCTTTCTCTGTCTCTCTTTCTTCTTCTTCTTCTTCTTCTTCTTCTTCTTCTCTCTCACTCTCCTCTCTCTCTATCTCTTTCTTTCTCCTCTCTCTTCTCTTTCTCTCTCTTTCTCCCTCTCTCCTCTCTCTTTCTTTCTCTCTCTGTCTCTCTCTTTCTCTCTCTCTCTGTCTGTCTCTCTTTCTCTCTCCTCTCTTCTTTCTCTCTCTTTCCTCTCTTTCTGTCTCTTTCTCTCTTTCTGTCTCTGTCTGTCTATCTCTTTCTCTCTCCTCTCTCTCTCTATCTCTGTCTCTCTCTTTCTCTCTCCTCTCTCTCTGTCTCTCTCTTTCTCCCTCTCTCCTCTCTCTGTCTCTCTCTCCTCTCTCTCTCTGTCTCTCTCTTTCTTTCTCCTTTTGTCCTCTCTCTCTCTTTCTCTTTCTTTCTCTCTCTGTCTCTATCTCTCTCCCCCCTCTCTTTTTCTTTCTCTCTGTCTCTCTCTTTCTCTCTCCTCTCTCTCTCTGTCCCTCTCTTTCTCCCTCTCTCCTCTCTCTCTTTCTCTCTCTGTCTCTCTCTCCTGTCTCTCTTTTTCTTTCTCTGTGTCTCTCTTTTTCATTCTCTCTTTCTTTCTCTCTCTCTCTCTTTCTGACTTCGTCTCTTCCTCTCTCTCTCTCTGACCTTACCAGCTTCCTAGGTTTAATTATCACCTCTCAGCAGATGACTCTCAGATCCATATTTCCAGCCCAGTCTCTCCTGAGTTTCAGGGCCCCCTCACCAACTCCCTGTTGAGATATTTTAAATTACAATGTCCCAGAGACAATCCCAAGTCCACCAAATGATATTGAATATGGAAAAATGTTAAACTTCTAATTGGGTATCAAAAAAAATCAACTCTACAAGTGTAAGATGAGGGAGGCATGAATCAACAATGTTTTTCTGAAAAGACTGGAGGGTTTTAGTGCACTGTGGGCCCAATACAGATGAACAGTGTTGGAGCAGCCAATCAACCTTATTGAATCTCATGATGCATTAAAGGGAGGTGGGGGATAGTCCCACTTTTCTCTGCCTTCCTCAAAGCTCATCTTGAGGATTATGTTCAGCTCTGGTCATCACGGTTGACTAAGGACATTGATACCATCAACAATGTCCAGAGACGAGCAGCCAGAAGGGTGAAGGGTCAATCATTTGTGACACATACGGCTTGACTGAAGGAGGTTGGGATGTTTAACCTACAGTAAGGAAGCATCAGGGGGAACATGAAATCCGTCATCAAGTATAGGTATGGATATCACTGGGAAAAGGATTAAATCTGTTCTGTTTGGCCCACAAAGACAGAACCAAGAGGACAGGGTGGAAGGTACAAAGAGGCTCAACAAGAATCAATGTCAGTAAAAATTGTCCAACTTCCTACCAATGAGAGCTATCCAGAAAGTGCCAGAGGGGAATGGGCTGCCCAGAGAGGAGGGGCAGGGGAGGAGGACCACCATGGAGGGCTTCCAGGGTTGGATGATATATATTAGTTGTGTTATGGTGGGGATTCCTTTAGGATATGGATTGCACTTGATGGCTGCAGGATTCCTACTAACTTGAAAATTGTTTGATACAGTGAGGTCTAAAAGAGATCTCCTATATTATCTTTCCCACTAACCCCACCTATCTCCCAAATTGCCCTGTTTCTGTTGAAAGCACCACCATTCTTCCTGGCTCCCAATTTCAGAACCTAGGTATTCCCCTCAGTTCCTCACTCTCTCCTCACATGTCCAATCAGTCCCCAATCTGGCCATCCATCTCTCCACCATATCTCTCCCATCTGACCTCTCCTCTCTCCTCACACAGCCTTCACCTTAGTTCCTGCCCCAGTCCCCTCTCACTTAGGTAATGGCAATGGCCTCCTAATGGGTGCCCCTGCCTCCAGTATTTTCCCATCCAGTCCATTCTCAGCCCAGAAGCTGCCAAAGAGATTTCCTTAAGCTGAGAACTGACCTTACCACCCTCCTACTCAATGATGTCCAGTGGCTCCCTATGGCCTCTAGGATCAAGTACAAACTCATCCAGTTGGCTTTGAATGCCCAATACAACCTCACCAACTCATTGGACATCGCTCCCCATCTCAAACTCTACAATACAAATCACCTTCTCTCTGTTCCTCACAACCTTTCCCCTCCTATCTCCCTGTGAATCTGTCCTGGTTGTTCCCCATACCTAGAATGCACACTTTCCTCACCTCTGCCTCACACATCCCTTTTTTACCTTAAAGACTCAACTGAAGTGCCATTTCTACATGAAGCCTTCCTTTCCTGAGCCCAGACCTGTTGATGGAGGGCTTCTCTGTCCCCCTTGTATTTGACTCCTTGGTATTTTTATCTTTTTGCCCTTATCCACAGCCAAGGAGTGGATGGGGAGCCAGTCTCAAAGCTAGTTTGACTCATTGTAAAGTCTACCTTCCCCTGGGACAGAACCTTCGCTTCTGTGCTCTGAGCATTTCCCTGGGATGATAAATCACAAAGAAGGTAGCCAAATGCAGCAACCATAGAGAAAGGTTCCTCCCCTGCAGAATCTATCTCATTGAAATCACAAGTAGAGTGGAGAATGGGCCTATTCCCTTTTCATTTCTGCTTTTTTACATATATATATGTTTTTCTATATGCATATATACACATACAAGTGGAAACAAAAAATGTATATATATTCTGGATTTCATAAATACACACATGTGCATGTGTACCTATCCATATATGCATATATTTTTATCCCCAGTGTCTAGCACAGAGCAGGGAACATAACAGGTTCCATAAATTCTTGCTTTTCTTGAGAAGCCAGTGAAAACCAAATTTTTCTCAGAACCTATAGAGTTAACAAAAAACAGCCCTTCTCTGCTGGTCTGTATAATGAGTCCCTTGAACAGTTTCTGGCGTAAGGTATCTGCAGATCATTCCTGGGCTGTCATTGGCTGGAATTTCTAAAAACCTGCTCCAATGTTCCCTAGCAAC
>NW_020954618.1:1377501-1379838 GCF_900497805.2 Vombatus ursinus
CTCCAATGTTCCCTAGCAACCCTCTTCCTCCAAGTCGCGGGGGGGGGCGGGGGGGGGGGGGGGTGGTGGGGGGGGGAGCAGGGAGTGTGGGGGTGGGGTGGAGAATCATGGAGCTTCATTGTCTCTTCCAGGCCCTTCTCACCTACCCCAGCCAGCACAACACAGAATCAAACAATGACTCTCATAGTCATTTCTCCTTGGTCCTATAGTTCTGCCATTTTCTCTCCTCACAGGTACAAGTTTGGGCTTTCGGAACCCTCCTTCTGCAGTACATTCTCATTCCACATCAACCCAACCTACCACTTAGGTCCAAATTTCAGATATCTTTCATCTCTCTCCACACAGTCCCAGGTACATACCTAGGATTTATGAGGTCAGAGAATAGGTGGGGGAAAAATGACCTGGTCTTGATATTGAAAGATCTTGCCTCACATAAGCAAGGGACTAAACCAGAGGTCTTAACCTGTGTCCCATGGATGGATTTCAAGGGGTTAGTCTATAAAAATTGGTGGGAAAAACATCACATCTTTATTTCCCCTAACCTCAAAGAGAAATGTAACATTTACTTCAATTATTTAAAAGCATTCTTCTGAAAAGGGATCAAAAGGCTTCCCTAGATGGCCACAAGGGCCATGACACAAAAAAGGTTAAGGATCCCTACTACATTAAGCCTTGATGTTAAAGAGTTGAAACAAGACATAGTCTCTGGCTTCAGAGTGCTTCCAATCTAACGGGGAAAAGGCATAGAAAGTACTTGCGATACAAGAGAGGACAAGTTGAGTGTAAAGAAAAGTCCCAGGGAAAGTGCTATGAGAAATCTGAGGAGGGACATGACTTTTCTGGTATTCATAGCAAAAAGAAGAGAGAGAACGAAAGTGGGGAGGACAGAGGACACATGCCAGGCAGCTAGCATTGATGGTTAAATTTAGTGGAGGTCTCAATATATTTAGGGTTTTGTTCTTTTGTTTTCTATCTTTGTAATTCCCTCATCCAGCCCAGAGCTTAGTACACAGTAAGTCCTTCATAAATGCTCACTCTATGGGTCAGTCAGTCACCTAGCATTAATTAAGTTCCTAAGGTGTGCCAGGCACTACTGGTGACATAAAGAAAGGCAAAAGGACAGTTCCTTTTCTCAGGGAGTTCTCAGTCTAACGGGAGAGAAAAAAGCAAACAACTACATACAAACGATACAGACAGGATAGATTGGAGAGAATCTCACAGGGAAGCACTAAGTACTTAATAAATGCTTGTTGATTTATTGATTGCATTTAAATTGAGATTAGCACCAGTTTATTATTAAAATCCCCTTCCCCAAAATCAATTGTAATACCTGTTTTCAGGGACATTGACCCCTAAATCCTGCTGCATGAAAAGGAATAAAGCTCTTACTCTAATCCCCCATGGTGCCAGGGAGAGGACCCAGTTTTCTTTTTTTTTTTTGCATTTATTTACTTATTCATTTATTTATATCTGCCATATTTATTATCAGTCCTCTTGCATTTCTCCTTTCCCCCTATTGAACAGTAAAAAAAAAATAAAAATCCTCACAAAAAATAAACATAGATCAGCAAAACCAGTTACCACATTGGTCACTTCCACTAATATGTCCATTCTGCCTCATGAGTCCATTTCCTCCTGGCAGGGAGGTGGGGATCCTCCTTCATCCTCAGGTCCTCAGGCATCATGGTTCCACAGTCCACTGAGCAGAGTTCGCAGTCTTTCAGATTCATCGGTCAGCTACTCAATAAACATTTTTTGAGCTCCTACTATGTGCCAAGCATTAAGTGTTAAGTGGCGGGGCTACAAAGAAAGACAAAAACTGTCCCTGCCCATGAGGATCTCACAGTCTAATGGGGAGAGAAAACATGCAAACAATGCTGTACAAACACTATATACTTGAGATAAGTTGGTAATGATAAACAGAAGAAAGTGTTTCCCTCCTGAATCATTAAGGGAGATCAGGAGAGGTTTCCTGGAGGAGGTGGAATTTTAGCTGCGACTTGGAGGAAGGCAGGGAAGCCAGAAGGAAGAGAGGAGGAGGAAGAGAATGCCAGGAGGCATGGGGGACAGCCGGAGAGAAAGCCTAGAACTGAGAAGTGGGGGGTCTTGTCTGAGGAACAGCAAAGGCAGTATCACTGGAGGTGGGTGCATGGGAGAAGGAGTGTAAGGTGTGAGAGGACCAGAAAGGTATGTGTGTGGAGGGGAGGGGAGGCTTTGAAAGCCAGGCAGAGGATTTCATATTTGGCCCTGGAGGTGATAGGGAGCCACATTGAGCGTGGAGGTGACATAGTCAGTGTGACTTTTCCTTTAAGAAGATCCCTCGGAGCAGCACAACTT
>NW_020954618.1:1389838-1452415 GCF_900497805.2 Vombatus ursinus
CCTGGATGGCTAAGGGGCCATGACACAAAAATAGGTGAAGAATCCTTACTACACTAAGCCTTGAGGATACAAAGTTTAAACAAAACATAGTCCTTGCTCTCAATCTAATGTTTCCAATCTAATGGTGAAAAGGCATAGAAAGTATGTACACGCATAAATGTGAAACAAGAGGAGATATATTCAGTGTAAAGTCCCAGCAATGTGCTATGAGAAATATGAGGAGGGACACATGACTCTTGGGGGCTTATAGCAAAAAAATGAGAGGAAATAGCTGTGGAGAGGGCCAAATAACTAGTGTTGCCAGTTAAATTTAGTGGAAGTCTCAACATATTTAGGGTCTTGCTTTTTTATTTTCTGTATTTGTAATTCTGTCATGCAGCCCAGAGCTTAGTATACAGTAAACCCTTCATAAATGCTCACTCTGTGGGTCAGTCAGTCAACAAGCATTCATTAAGGGCCTGCTATATGCCAGGTACTGCTGATGGTATAAGGAAAGGCTAAAGAACGGTTCCTTCTCTCCAGGAGCTCCCAGTCTAATGCAGAGAAAATAAGCAAACAACTATGTATGAACAAGGTATGGACAGGATAGACAGGAGAGAATCTCACAGGGGAGGCTCTAAGCACTTAATAAATGCCTGTTGATTTACTAAACTGCAATTAAATTGAGATTAGTACCAGGTAATTATTAAAGTCTCCTTCCCCAAAAATCAATTGTAATTCTTCTTTTCAGGTATATTGACCCTAAATACTGCTGCATAATCATTAATAAACTTCTTACTCTAATCCCTCATTGTGGCTGGGAGAGGACCCTAGTTTTGTTTTTTTGCATTTATTTATTTTTTCTGGCATATTTTTTAACAGTCCACCTCCATTTCCCCTTTTCCCCTATTGAACATCCAAAAAAAAAAAAAGAAAGAAAGAAAAGAAAAATCCTCACAATAAATATGATAGCCCAGCAAAACAAATGCCCACAAAGGCCCCTTCCAAAAATACGTCTCCTTCTGCATCAAGCCCATTTCCTCCTGCCAGGGAGGTGGGGATGCTGCTTGGTGCTCAGGTCCTCTGACTTCATGGTTTCACAGTCCACCTCAGCAGAGCTGGAAGTCTTTCAGATTTGTCAGTCAGCAAGTCAATAAACATTTTTTGAGACCCTACTATGCACCAAGCACTAAGTGCTAAGTACTAAGGATATAAAGAAATGCAAAAAAAGTCTTTGCTCATGAGAAGCTCAGTCTAATGGAGAGAGAAAACATGCAAACAATTCTGTGCAAATATATACAGGATACCTTGGCAATGATCAACAGAGGAAAGGATATTCCTGCTGAGTTATTAAGGGAAATCTGGAAAGGCTTCTTGGAGAAGGTAGGATTTTGGCTGAGACTTGGAGGCAGGCAGGTAAGGCAGGAGGCAGAGAGGAGGAGGGAGAGAATGCCAGGAGGCATGGGGGACAGCCAGAGAGGAAGCCTAGAGCTGAGCAGTGGTGGGGTCTTGTTTGAGCAACAGCAAAGCCAGTATCACTAGATGGTAGGGCACATGGGAGGAGGAGAGCGCAAGATGTGAGAAGACTGGAAAGGGGTATGTGTGGCAGGGAGGCAAGACTTTGAAAGCCAAGCAACGAATTTCATATTTGAACCTGAAGGTGACAGTGAGCCCCTGAAGGTTAATGAACATGGGGGTGACATTGTCAGTGGGACTTTTACTTTAGGAAGATCCCTTTGATAGGTGAGTAAAGGATGGACTGGAGTGGGGAAAGAGCTGGGGAAGCCGACCCCTCCCCCAGCAGGCTATTGCAATAGTCAATAAATGAGCTGATCATTATTTGGGACTTGGGGTTTGGGGTGGGTGACTGAGTAGGGAAAGGGGTCATGTGTGAAAGATGTTACAAAGTAAAATGGACAGGTCTTGATGGGAGATAGAATAGAGAGGGATGAGAGAGAGGGAGGAGTCCAGCTGGTGAGCCCCAGGGACACTGAAGTTGGGGGCCTGAGTGATCAGGAGGAGGGTGGTGCCCTGGACAGTAATAGGGAAGATGGCAGCAGGGAAGGTCTGGGGGTACAGATGAGATGTCTTTCTTGGTAAGGTTGCTGTCACTGTCCTGTTCTGCATCACGTCACTGAGGTCTCCTCGTGTCCTCTCAAACTGTCCATCTCGCCATTTCTTAGGGCATCAGAATATTGTGTCCCATTCATACATCAGGAGCTGTTCAGCCATTCCCCAGTGGCAACACTTTAATTCTCAGAGATTTTTACTACTATGAAAAGAGCTGCTATAAATATTTCTATACACATAGGACTCCAGACAGCACAAAGCTTTCAGTTTGTCCTGCCAATGGACTGGGTCTGTCGGGTGTTGTCAGGGGGACGGGAATGGATGGAGGACAGGAGAAAGGATTGTCGGACCATAGACCTACATCTGAAAAGGGGATCAGCACCTGCCAAGTCTTAAACTGTCATTTCAAGCAGGAGGAAGTTGAGGCCAAGAAGAAGTAGCTGTGTGGGTCAGTGGTTAGCACTGGACCAGGAGTCAGGAAGATCTGCTTTGAAATCCCACCTCAGACACTTAGCAGCTGTTTAATCTGTGGTCAGTCGCTTAACTTCTCTGAGGCTCAGTTTCCTCATCTGTAAAATGACAAAAATGGGTCTGTTGACCTCCAAGTTCCCTGCCAGCTCTAAATCTATGTCCCATTATCTCTGAACCTATGATTCAGAACTTTCCCTGTCTCCCTACTACTATCAACCAACTCTTCCAATGCATTAGAATAAATCCTGCCCTTGAGTAACCCTCATAGCAATCAGACTCATGCCTACCTCCAAAACTTCTTGCTTTTCTCTGTTCCTTCCCCTGAAACCTGATTCAAGATGCAGTTTCTTCAGGAAGTGACCCCAGCCCACACTGGTCTCTCCTTCCCTCAGAAGTCCTAGAGCTGTTGTCTGGGGGAATGAGATGGAAAGAGGGCAAAGTAGGGATCATGGGACCACAAACTTAGATCTGGAAGGGGCATTATCATCTACCCAGGCCAAGACCCTCATTTCAATCACGAGGCAGCCAAGGCCAGAGACAAGCAGCCAGGTGTGTCAATGGTTAGAGGACCAAGAGTCAGGAAGACCTGAGTTCAAATCTACCTTGGCTGTGTGACCCCAGGGAAGTCACTTAATATGTAATCAGCCTCAGAATCCAAATCTTTAAAGTGAGTCAGTCAATAAACATTTATTAAGCACTTATTAAGTGCCAGGCATTGCATTAAGCCCTGGGGATACAAAAATGAGATGAAAACAGTACTTGGCCTCAAGAAACTCTCAACCTAATGGGGGAGATAACAAGTAAACAAGCTATATAAGAGATAAATAAGAAATAATTAGCAAGGAGTAGAAACAAGTAGAGTAGAATCAAGAGGGCTCAGAAAAGGTTTCCGGTAGAAGTTGGGATTTTGGCTGGGACTTACTTAAAGGAAGCCAGGGATGCAGGTAGGTGGAGGTGAGGCAGGAGAGCATTCCTAGCACGAGGGAGACAGGGGCTCTGTTCCAGAAACTCTCAAAGAAAGTTTCCTTGAATTAGAAAAACCAGTAAAATAAAAATGGATCTATCCGGCTTTGACAAGGCATAAAACACCTCCCAACGTGACCTGCCGAGACATGCTATGTTCCAATGGGAAGGGAAACACTAAGCCAACAGGAGTGTGAAAATCACTTCCCAAGAACCAACCAAAATTATAGCAAGCTTTTCAAGGACAACGGGCATCTAAAGAACCCAGAACACAACATGTACACAGTGAAATATTGAGCCGTGAATTTAGAGGGATTTTGTCCATAGAATTTTTGGCAGTATTTTATTTTGGTCTAGACATGCAATTTCAGCAATATATAGAATTCCTTATGTGCAAACTTACTCCGCTAATGCAGATTGGTCGACAATTTATAGTTTTAAAAGAATTGTACAGGGACCCTGAGGCCAAATAAGTTGCTTAGGGTGTTCCTCACTAGCGTGTGTTGATTCAACAAATGTTTTGTTGTTGTTGTTTTTTCATACGAGGTACACAGTGTTGGGGGAAAAAAGCAAAAAGTAAACAGCTTCTGTCGGAAAGAGGCTTATATTCTACTGGGCAAAGGAAGATATTCTGACTCAGAGGCATTTGTCTGTCCACCACCAAGCCATGCTGCCTTTCTTTGGAGTGATAAGAGAACTAAAAATAAGGAAGTATGCTTTCCTGTCTAATTATAATGGAAGAAATTAATGGAATAATGCAAGAGAAATTATGGAAATAAACAATGGAAGAAAAAATAGGTTTGTTCTATGTCAGTCAAGTACTAAGTTCTTGAAACATTTTGTGGTCATTGTTAAATACATTTAATCACTTAAACCTTTGAAGGAAAAAGTGATAATCAAGGCAAATACCCATTTCCCGATGTTTGACATCACTAACTGGCTTTAGGGTCAGGTTGAAGTTATTTTGACTATAATTTCCTGTTTGTTAAAATATAGCCAATTTCATTTTTTATGACATTCGTTGCTTGGCGTGACCAATGCTTCCTGATGTCTTGTGGAAATACTTTTATCATTAGTCACAAAGCTTCTGGTTCTGTAGACCTTTCATTTCTTTTGGTTTTGAAACCCAATCGCTCCTTTCCAACATACCTTTCGCTACTATGTCTTGGGCCAATGCACGATGCAATTGGCATTGAAGTCACTGATTATTAAAACATGTTTACTTGGCATAGAGCATTGTTTCAAGTTCTGATAACATTTTTCATCTCTTCAAACTCCCAAATGGAGACATTTCAAAGTAGTCTTTTTTGCTTATGTCCATCAGATGCTCAAATGATGAAATAAGCACGTTTCTAGGGCTGACTTTCACGTTGCCTTTAGGGTCAACATGGGAACAATCCTCCCTTGCCTCTTCAAGGGAACCTGTGAACAATCGCTCCATTGAAATTACATTTCTTTTTGTTTTCTACCTTAGTTTATGATGGGATTATCAGTGACAACATTCCTTTAGTATCCACTGGACAAATATTTCACATGTAAAACATCAATAATTCATATGTATAAATGGCCTAACACCTGATTTATTCCAAAACACACTTTATTTTATCATTTTGCCATGGACATTCTAGCCACACATAGTTGAAGGGAAGGGAATAAGCATTTATAAAATGCCTGTTTTGTGCCAGGCACCATGCTAAGTGATTTACAAATATCTCATTTGATTCTCACAACCACCCTGGAAGATAGGTGCCATTTTACAGTTGAGGAAACTGAGGCAAAGAGAGGTTGAGTGACTTGCCGAGGGTCACCCAGCTAGCAAGTGTCTGAGGCTGGATTTGAAATCAAGACTTCCTGAGTCCAAGGCCAATCTTCTATCTCCTGGGCCACCTGGGCCCAAACAATATTCTCTGTGCAATGGATAGCCATCAACAAAAATGAAGATAATAATAGCACCTCCCTCCCAGGGTTGTGTCCCTCAGAAGGTCCTGGAGACAGGAGGATCTGAGTTCAAATGTGACCTCAGACACTTGCCGGCTGTGTGACCCTAGGAAGTCACTTCACACAGTTTGCCTCAGTTTTCTCATCTGTAAAATGAGAAGGAAATGGCAACCTACCCCAGTATCTTTGCCAAGAAAACCCCAAACGGGGTTCCGACTGAAAACGCTGAACAACTTGCAAACTTTAAAGCGTTGTATAAACTTTATATTATTAGTGCCTTTAAGTGACTACTTGCCTACGTTCCCCAACCGGGTCACCCAGATAGTAAGGGACAGAACTGGGATCTGAACCCAGAGCTTGGGGCTCTAGGGAAGGGACAGGAGGATGGAGCAGGAGGCCCCGCCCCCTCTCTGTGCGTCTCCCTGGAGGCCGGGTCTCCCGGGCAACGCAGGCCCGCCCCCTTCTCCCGGCTCGGCTCCTCCCCGGCAGCACAGGCCCCGCCCCCAGGCCCCGCCCCCTCGTCCTCCCCGGAGGCGGGGGCTGGGCCGGGGCGGGGCGGGGCGGGATCAGGTGACGCGGAGGCGGAAGCGGCGAAGCGGCTGCGGCGGGTGGGCCTAGCGGGGGCTGCCTCGGCGTCCCCTGTGGTCCGGGAGCCCCGGGGCGGGCGGCCCATGGAGAAGGCCGGGGGGCGCGGCGGCCCGCGGGGGCCCGTGCTGCACATCGTGGTGGTGGGCTTCCACCACAAGAAGGGCTGCCAGGTGAGCGGGGGAGGGGCTTGGGGGAGGGGCTCCAGCCCCCCACCCCTCGACGTGGGCGCGGCCCCCACGTGTCTCCCACCCCCCGCGTGTCTCCCCGACCCTCCTCTCGTCTGTCCCCCTCTCGCCCCCCCGAGTCTCCCCACCTGCTCCCCGGCCTCCACCCTGCCCCCCCCATACCTGGCTTCAGTTTTCCCGCTGACTTCTCTCTCTTAGTTGATTTCGGCCCACATTTATGAAGCACCTTCTGTGTACACTGAGTCACTAGGGCAGACCAGACATGAGCAGGCCCTTGCCCTCCAGACGCGTGGAGTCGCCTGGTGCTGAGGACAGGGGGGCGCTTAAGCCCCCTCCCCGGGCCGGGTCCCCACTCCTCTTGTGGGGGGGATTAGAGGGTGCCGAGGACCGGGGGGGGGAGGACTTGGGGGTCCTCTGGGGGGCGGGGAGGAACTGGTCATGCTCAGAGCTCGAGGTTTGGGGTGTCTCCTCGAAAAGGGGGGCTGCCCCCACCCTTCGGGCATGCTGGAACACAGCTTTGACTTAAATCCTGGTCCCATCCCCAGTTTACCTCGTGGCCTTGGGCGAGTCATTTCTCCGAGCCTCATCTTTCTCATCTGTACAACGAGGACATGGGACTAAATCGAAAGCTCTTGGCCTTTCCTTATGTCCTGGACCCCTTTGGTAGAATGGTGACCCCTTCTCAGGATAACGTGTTTCAATGCATACAACAGAACCCCTCGGGTTACATAGGAGACCAGTGGTGAGGAAAAAGCACAACGTGTTCCCATCCAGGTTCACAGATCCCGGCATCTCTCCCTGGCCCTCTTACGGTCTGTGGCCCCGGGGGTCACTTCCAGCCTTGGACATCTCTGACTTGAGCGCCTGCTGTTTTCACGCCTGCAGCTGGGTGGCTGCTTTTCAGCCCTCCATCTCCTCCACACCCTGGTCTGGGTGGCCGGGAAGGGCTTGTCTGGGTGCGTAGCGCACTGCCGGAGCCGGTTCCTAGGCTTCTCGAGCTGTCTCAGGTAGGCAGTATCAGCTTTCTTCAGCAGGCGTTCTCCAGGGCCTTGGAGGTAGGAGCCCTAAACGTCACCCGTTTTATGCTCTTTTCCTTCTGGAGCTTCTCACAGTGTCTCGATAGCTGTTCTGGGCTTTGATTGCTGCTGCTGCTTGGGCCTCTTAGTTGTGACTTGTGTTGTGTGTGTTGATATTAAGGGTGTGTTTCCTTCAAAATGATGAGGCATAGAAGAATTTCTATTTTCTCTTCATCGTGGTATGATAGGCACTCTGGATTCTCCAGCACTTTGGGCCCTTCTAGTGAGTCCTTCTCAGCTGGAAAGGCTTTGAGTAGGGGCACTCTGATGTCCTGAGAGTCTGTCTGTTTTCTATGGCCGTGATTCACTAAATCTGGAAAAGCTCATCACCGGGTTGATTCACCAGGGTGGTGAATTTTTTGGCCAAATGAAACTCTTATAGACCATCTACTAAAATGCAAAAGGTTTGCCATCTGTGTTGATGGGGGAAAGCCTCCGGCCAAGAAAATCACAGATAATTGTGGCATTGAAGTCCATTTGCCTTTTAAATCGTTTTCATATTTGAAAACCTGTTTTAACTTGTTTAGCAATTCTTTATCTCCTTCGTGTTTGAATTGGGACCCAGTAGAGGAATAATCAGAAGTTGGATTCTTTATCAAAAGAAGTAGAAGGCCAAAGAGCCATAATGTACAATAAACTGAGAAGAGTCCATACTCTGATTTATCAAAGGGGCTAGCCATTATCACCAGTGACCCAGTTTATCACTCAGCTAGCTTTTATTAACTGCCCACTGTGTTCTCTACATTGTGCCAAGTACTTGGAGTACAAAGACAGGAATGAAAGTCCCTGTTCTCAAGAAGCTTACATTCTAGATACTGAGGCACATTTTAGAACAGTTTTTGTTACAGAAATCCTAAGAGTTCATGTATTTAGGCCTGGACGTGGAGATGACATTGTAGCCCCATCAGAGGCAAAATGATCTACCCAGGGTCACGAGATAATAACAAAGGACACTCAGCCCTTTAAAGTCTGCGGAAGCTTTTATCAACATGACCTCGTTTGCGCCTCATCAGTACTGTTATGCCCCTTTTCCTGATGAGGAAACTGAGAGTTCATCAGAGGCATGATTTGAACCCTCCTGGCTGCAAGTCCAGCTTGCTCTCACCAAGCTGCCTTGGGTGTCAAATAGAGGAGCTAACAAATGGATTAACAATCACCTGAGTACAAATGGTATCTCCTCGGTCCTTAGGTAAAAAGCTTAGGAGCTGATAAGGAGGAAGTGGCATTATTCATCGGTGGTGTTTGAAAAAGCTCCAGGGGAACAAAAATGGTGAAAAATCTGGCCTTGGATTTGGAGGAAGGAGAATTGAGAGGGCAGTGTGGTGGACCGAGAGCGAAGCGAATTGGCCTGCTAAGCACTAAGCGAGGCCAGCAGATTGTGCGTCAGAGGACCAGCCTGCTCCTCACACTCCGGAAGATTGCCTGCCAAAGGAAGGTGCCTCCCAAGCAATACTAGGATATAGGCTATATATAATAACAGCCCTTAAAGAAAGGGCTGGGGATTAACCTTGGGAAACCAACTTTTCAATCCTAGCACTTTATAAGCCATGTTTTTATTATAAACTTGTTAACTGTCAACAGAAACAGGTAATCCCATCACTACACAAAGACTGAAATCTTTCCTAAAGCTACAAGCACATGCTAACATTTAGCAAAGTTAGAAGTTCCATTGCTTTTGGCTTTGTGGGGGGGGGGGGGGCGGGGATTTGGGGGGGGGGGGGGGGGGAGGTTGTTCTGATTCTGCTGATCTCTTTCCTAAGCAAGAAAGGAACTCCCCTTGTAGGGTCTGCTTCCGTGAGCGCTACTTTCCTGGCCATACAGTCCAACCCCCTCATTTGACCGATGAACTGATGGAACCCTAGAGAGGTTCCTTTGTGGGTCCAGGGCCAAACAGGTCATCTGGGATTCATACCTACAGAGTTTGCCTGAGAAAGGAAAAAATGATACAGAATGATAGATTGAAAGGGGGAAGGAGGGCCTTGCACATCACTTCATTGAGCATGTTGGGCAGGACACCAACTATGTGTTTCTTTTTTGGATGTAAATTGGAAAATCATTTGTTGTTCTACTTCGAATTGTAAGTGACCCAAGTAGTTTTTTTTTTTTTAAACTTGCAAAACTTTTAAAACTTGCAAGGCACTTTATAGATTATCTTATTTGAACCTCACAACAGCCCTGTGAGATAACAGACATTGTTATCCGCATTTTATAGATGATGAAACCAAAGTTTAGGGGGTAGCAGCCCATGATCACAGAGCAAGCATCAGGAGAGAGGCCAACTATCTTTCCACTATCCCATACTGCCTCTTGAGTATAATCTTCTTGATTGTCAGTTATATTGGTTGACACCCTCTCCCCTAAACATGCACATACACACGCATACCATTCATTACTTAAATTACCTAGGATGTGGTATGTTATCTAGCTGATCAACAGTTTCTTAAAATACTAACAAAGGTTTAGATTGCTAAAGGATTTGCTTATCTTTTTTGGTGAGGAGATAAAGGATGGTTGAGGTTATTGAAACCTGTGTTAGGAAAAGGCCTGTGATCTTATAATCGTACTTCCCATGCCTAACCCCCTCCCCATTTTATTTTGAATTCATTACTCTGCTTTGTCTTGATGCAAAAGATACTTCTCGACAAACACCCAAACAAACAAATCCTTCCACAAAGCACAACTAGCAAAGACATGCGAAGATCATGGATAGAACAGATGTGGAGAGTTAGAAGGGACTTGAGAGCTGGATGTCCCAAAGAGAACACGTTATCCTCCCCCCCTCCCCACCTTCACCTCTTCCCTACTTCTCTATGACCACCATGCTGCCTAGTTTTGCAACCAAGGTACTTTCCGTCTGTGACTCCTCACTCTCTCACACACTGCCCTCTACCCCATCAGTTGCCAAATCTTGTTGTTTCTTCTTTTTCAGCCTCTCTCCCATAAGTCCACTTCTCTCCTCTGACACTGTCATCCCCTGGTACCATCCCTTGTCACCTTGTGCCTGGCTCTTGCAAAAATTTTCTGGTGGGTCTCCTTGCCTCATCTCTCCTCACTGCAGTCATCCGCCACTCAGTTGTCAAACTGATCTTCTTGAAAGCAAAGTTCTGATGATGTTACCCCCCTGTGCAGTAACTCCAGTGGCTCCCTGTTAAATCCAGGGTCAAATATGCACTTCTTTGCTTGGCTCTTCAAGCCCTTCATCTCCTGGCCCCTTTCCACCTTTCCAGTCTTCTTATACTTTACTCTTCCCCCATACTCTGCCATCCACTGACATTGATCTCCTTACTATTCCTTCATCCCCACGCTCCATCTCCCAGCTCTGGGCATTTTCTCTAGCTGTCCCCCATACCTGGAAGACGCCCCTTCCTCATTTCTGCCTCCTGGCTTCCCTCAAGTCCTAGCTGAGAGCCCATATTCTGTAAGAGGCTTTTCCTGACCTACCTTAGTACTAATGCCTCTGAAATTAGCTTCCATTTGTCCTGGATGTGTCTTGTTTGTGCATCATTGTTTGCTAGGTATCTCCCCCATTCGCTGGGAGCTCCTTGAAGGCAGGGCCTGTTTTGGCCTTCATCATATCATCAGTGTTTAGCACAGTGCCGGGAGCATAGTCAGTGCTTAATAAATATGTTGGTTTGACTTGACTTAAGAGCCCACTGAGTCCAGCTCTCTCATTTTACAAATGAGAGAACTGTTTAGGCAGTGGGGCAGTCATGTTCTCAGGGTCCCACAGCTAGTAAGGACCTTAGTGAGGATTTGAAGCCAGGCCCTCCTGACTCCAGGTTCAGCTCTCTCCCCTTTTGTTGTCTTTTCTCTTTGACACTGTGGTGTGAACACCGAGTGTTGTGCTTACTGAGCTAGAGGGTTGCTGCTGCAGCTTCTCTTTCCTTTGGTCTCACTTCACACCCAGTTTCCCCCATCTACCAGACTCTGGCCTTCCAGCACAAGGCAGCCCGCCACACTCACACACCACAGTTTGCTCAGCAGTTCTCCACTCACCAGACATGCTTCCTGGGGTGGTTCTCAATGTTGGACAAGCTAGTCTTCACTTGCTTTTAGGGAATAGCTTCAGGGTTCTAGGCCAATAGTGGAACCTCAGGGTCAGCAGCTAGGAACAAGTTAGCCACTTTTTCTATTTAATTCCTATGTATTCCTGGAATGGTCAAACCTCCACAGCTGTCCCAGCCCCTCTTGGTTATTTTAATTATTGTTCACCTTTTTTATGGAACATATTTTCATTTATTTCATTAAATATTTACCAATTACATATAAAAAAATTTCTAAACTTTTTAAAATTTTGAGTTCTAAATTCTCTCCTTCCCTTCTGCCCCTCCCCTCTCCCTTGAAAAGGCAATTTTATATCAGTTATACATGTGAAGTCATGCATAATATGTTTCCATATTAGCCATGTTGCAAAAGAAAACATAGACCAAAAAAACCAAGAAAAATAAAGTTTTTAAAAGTGTGTTTCATTCTGCATTCAGAATTAATCAGTTTTCTCTCTGGAGGTAAATATCATTTTTTATTTTGGGTCCTTTGGAATTCTTAGAGCATCATCTTGATGAGAGTAGCTAAGTCTTTCACATTTGGTCATTACGATATTGCTGTTCTCCCGGTTCTGCTCACTTCACTTTGCATCATTTCTTATGAGTTTTCCCAGATTCTTCTCACACACACACACACACACACACACACACACACACACACGCCCCACCCCAACCCAGTCTTCTTATAGCACAGTAGTATTCCATCATATATCACACCTTGTTCATCCATTCCCCAATTTATGGGCATCCCCTTAACTTCCAATTCTTTCACGAATAGATCCTTTTTCCTTTTCTTTGATCTCTTCAGGATACAGACCTAGTAGTGGGTCAAAGGGTATGCCCAGTTTTATAGCTCCTTGAGCATTGTCCCAAATTGCTCTCCAGAATGGTTGGACCAGTTCACAACTCCACCAGCAATGCATTAGTATCCCAATTTTTCCACATCCAGCATTTGTCATTTTCCTTTTCTGTTATGTTAGCCAATCAGATAGGTGTGAGGTGATACCTCAGAGTTGTTTTAAGTTTCATTTCTTTAAGCAATTTTTAGAGCATTTTTCATGTGACTATTGATAGCTTTAATTTTTTCTTCTGAAAACTACCTGTTCATGTCCTTTGACCATTTACTAATTGGAGAACGACTCTCAGTTTTAGAAATTTGTCTCAGTTCCCTATATATTTGAGAAATGAGGCCTTTATCAGAGAAACTTGCTGTAAATTTTTTTCTGTTTCCTATTTTCCTTCTAATTTTGGTTGTATTAGTTTTGTTTGTGCTAAAGCTTTTTAGTTTGATGTAATCAAAAGTATTTTACTTCCCATGATCCTCTCTGTGTCTTGTTTGGTCATAAACTCTTCCCTTATCCATTGATCTGACAGCTCCACTAATTTGCTTATGCTATCACTCTTTATGTCTAAATCATCCATTTTGACCTTATCTTGGTATGTCATGTGAGATGTTGGTCTGTGTCTAGTTTCTGCCAAATTACTTTCTAGTTTTCCCAACAATTTTTGTCAGATGGTGAGTCCTTACCCAAATCTTTGAGTATATAGTTGATCTTTGCGTTTATCAAACACTAGATTATGCTGGTCCTTTACTACTGTGTGTTGTTTACCTAATCTATTCCACTGATCCACTACTCTGTTTCTTAGTCAATACCAGATTATTTTTGATGATTGCTGCTTTATAATATAGTTTGAGATCTGGAACTGCTAGGCTGTCTTCCTTCACATTTTTTTCATTGATTCCCTTGATATTCTTGGCCATTTATTCTTCCAGATGAATTTTGTTTTTATTTTTTCTAGCTCTTTAAAATAGTAGTTTGATTGGTATGGCACTGAATAAGGAAATTAACTTAGATGGAATTGTCATTTTTATTATCTTGGGCCCAGTCTACCCATGAGCAATTAATATTTGTCCAGTTGTTCAGATTTGTCTTTATTTGTGTGAAAAGTGTTTTTTGATTGGGTTCCTATAGTCTCTGGGTTTGTCTTGGCAGGTAGATTCCCAAGTATTTTATGTTGTTTGCAGTTATTTTAAATGGATTTTCTCTTTCTACCTCTTGCTGCTGGGTTTTATTGGTAGTATGTAGAAATGCTGATGGTTTATTTGGGTTTATTTTATATCCTGCAACTTTACTGAAGTTCATTGTTTCAACTAGTTTTTAGTTGATTCTCTAGGGTTCTCTAAGTATAACATCATTTCATCTGCAAAGAGTGATGATTTTGTTTCCTTATTGCCTATTTTATTCTTTCAGTTTCTTTTTCTTGTCTTATTGCTGTAGCTAGCATTTCTAGAACAATATTGAATAGTAGTGGTGATAATGGACATCCTTGCTATAAATAGTATTTGCTCTTGATTTTAGATAGATACTACTTATCAATATAAGAAAGATTCCATTTATCCCTATACTTTCTAGTGTTTTTAGTAGGAATGGTGTTATATTTTGTCAAAGGCTTTTTCTGCATTTGTTGATGTAATCATATGATTTTTTTGTGTTTTTGTTATTGGTAATGGTCAGTTATGCTGATAGTTTTCCTATATATAGGATATATATATGGTATAAATCTCACCTGGTCATAGTGTACATCTTTGTTATATATTGCTTTAATCTCCTTACTAGTGTTTTATTTAAAATTTTTGCATTGATATTCATTAAGGAAATTGGTCAATAGTTCTTTTTCTTTCTTTGTTTTTGCTGTCCTTTGTTTAGGTATCAAAACCATATTTGTGTTATGTAAGGAATTTGGTAGGACTCCCTTCTTTATCTATTTTTTCTAGTAGTTTATATAGTATTTAGATTAATTGTTCCTTAAATGTTTGATAGAATTCACTTATAAAGCCATCTGGTATTGGGAATTTTTCCTTAGGGAACTCATTTATGGCTTGTTCAATTTCTTTTTCTAAGATAGAGTTATTTAAGTATTCTGTTTCCTCTTCTGTTAATCTGGGCAGTTTATATTTTTGCAGTTATTCATCCATTTCACTTAGATTGTCAGTTTTGGTGCCATGTAGTTGGGCAAAATAATTACTAATAATTTCTTTAATTTCATTTTCATTGGTAGTGCATTCAGTCTTTTCATTTTTGATGCTAGTAATTTGGTTTCCTTCATTCTTTTTTTAAATAAAAGTAACCAATGGTTTATCTATTTTATTAGATTTTTTTAACTTTCAGTTTTATTAATTTCTGCTTTGATTTTTAGGATTTTCATTTTGGTGTTTAATTGGGGATTTTAAATTTGTTCTTTGTCTAGTTTTTTAAGTTGCATACATAATTCATTGATCTGCTCTTTCTCTCTTTTATTGATTTACACCTGTAGAGATATAAAATTTCACCTAAGGTACTGCTTTGGCTGCATCCCACAAATTTTGGGATGTTGTCTCATTGTTATCATTCTTTTTAATGAAATTATTGATTGTATTTCTGTGATTTGTTCTTTGACCCACTCGTTCTATGGGATTAGATTATTTAATTTCCAATTAATTTTTAATCTTTACTTCCATGACCCTTTATTAAATCTAATTTTTATTGCCTTATGGTATAAAAAGGTTGCATTTGGTATTTCTACTTTCCTACATTTGGTTTTGAGGTTTTTGTGCCCTAATACATGGTCAGTTTTTGTGAAGGTGCCTTGCAAAGCTATGAAAAAGGTATTCCCCTTTCTATTCCCATTCAGTTTTTTTCCAGAGGCCTCGCTAGCATATCTAGCTTTTCTAACATTCTGTTCATCTCCTTGACTTCTTATTTATTTTATGGTATCTAGTTCTGAGAGGGGAAAGTTGAGGTCCCCCACTAGTACAGTTTTACTATCTATTTCCTCCTGTAATTCTTTAACTTTTCTTTTAAGAATTTGGATGCTATGTGATTTGGTGCATATATGTTTAGTACTAATCCATTCTGCTGTCGGCTTCTGTTTTATGGGTGAGTTCATCCCATTCACATTCACAGTTATGAGTACTAACTGTGCATTTCCCTTCATCCTATTTTCATCTGTTTAGCCTTCTCTTTCTCATTTTATTCTATCACTCCTTTAAAGTCTGTTTTGCTTCTGACCACTGCTTTTTTTTCATCAGTGTTTCTCTTTACTACTCCCCTTCACCCTTTTCCCTAGTCCCCCGTTTTCTTCCTACTCCCCTGTTGGATAAGATAGATTTCTATTACCAGTTGAATATGTACAGTATGTATATTCCTTCTTTGAACCAATTTAGATGTGAGTGAGGTTCAAGCATTGCCTGCACCTCTCCCCTGTCCCCACACACATCATTTTCCCTTTCACTGTAACATCTCTTCCTTGCTACCTCTTTTTGTGAGATAATTTTCCCCAGTCTTCTTCTTCCTTTCTCCTTCTCCCAGGTCATCCCTTTTTCTCACCTATCCATTTTTTAAAAAATCATACCAATGTAATCAGCTCACTCCTGTGCCCTCTTTTTATGTAAACTCTTAACTGCTCAAATAATGATGAAGTTCTTAGGAGTCACATGTACCATCTTCCCCTATAGAAAGGTAAACAGTTTAACCTTGAGTCCCTTGATTTCCCTTTCATATTTACCTTTTTATGCTTCTCTTGAGTCTTGTATTTGAAAGTCAGGTTTTCTGTTCAGCTCTGGTCTTTTCATCATGAATATTTGAAAGTCCTCTATTTCATTAAATATCTATTTTTTTCCCTTGAAGGATTAGACTCAGTTTTGCTGGGTAGGTTATTCTTGGTTATAATCCCAACTCTTTTACTTTCTGGAATATTGTATTCCAAGCCTTCTGCTCCTTTCATGTGGTAGCTGCTAAATCTTGTGTGATCCTGACTGTGGACATCCATGAGATTTGAATGGTTTTTTTTCTGGCTTCTTAAAGTATTTTTCCTTGACCTGGAAGCTCTGGAATTTGACTATGATATTCTTGGGGATTTTCATTTTGGGATCAATGATGGGTGGTGATTGATGGATTCTTTCTACCATTCACTGTTGCAAAGCACCATCCAGATGGCTTATTTGGAAATGCTCATTCAGAGCAGCCTCCATCAAAACATGATCTAGGGGTATTATCTAGTGTGAGCTGTGATGCGTATGTTGTATGTGTTGTGCGTGTGTATGGTTTCTGTATTGTGTGGTGTGCATGTATGCATGTGTGGTATTGTATATGAGTGTGTATTGTATGTGTGGGGCATGTGTATTATGCATGTGCATGTTGTGTGTATTGTATATGTGTGAGTTATCCTGTGTGCCTCCAACAGAGTGACAGGGCTAGGGACTGACTGCTCTCTCTTGATATGAATAAAGTATATAGGAAGTCTTGGCTGTTGGTTTTCCCACAGCATATAGGAATTGGGGTTCATTCCTCATTTGTGAGGATGTCAAAAATGTCTGGCTTATTTGAGTCTGGGTCTTTCTCTGGATTGCCACCAGAAGGACTCCTTGGGGTGGTTTGGAGTTGGATGGCTGGGTCAGTAGTGATCACAATCATTATATGTGGAGGGGGCAGAAAAGACCACATGTCATTTTCAGAAACAGAGATTATTCTTTGGCATTTATTTCCAAAATTTTGACGATTTACCTTTACAGCTGCCTGAGGCCTCTAGGGGATGTAGTGAATGAATAGTGCACTGGACTAGAGTTAGGAAAACTGGAGTTCAAATGTGGCCTTACATACTGACTAGCTGTGGGACCCTGGGCAAGTCACTATCTTTGTTTGTCTCAGTTTCCTCATCCGTAAACTGGACATAATAATAGCACCTGCCTCCCAGGGTTGTTGTGAGGATCCAGTGAGATAGCAATTGTAAGTCACTTAGTACAGTGCTTGGCACATAATAAATCTTTCCTTGCTTCCTTCTTTCCCTCCTTTTCTCCCTCTTATGTATAATGTAGCTGAAACCTTTCAACTTTTCTGTAGAAATAATTTCTTTTGCATAATTTGCACACTTCACATAGGCTCAGGAAGGACCGTCATAGAATTTTCTATGTTATGAACACATTTTCCTAGGCCATAATCAAGAAGCCATATGCTTTTATAGGGATCACCAGGTGAGAATATCTGACAATCAAGGCATCTTTCATGATTCTCAGAAACTAGAGGAAGGATATTAGGTCATTTGGGCCATAATTTTGTCAGGATATAATTTGTGGCAGCAATATTTTTTTCAGCTTTGAATTATTTTGGTCTGTTGTAAACAGAGGAAATGTTTAGGTGTTATAGTGATCAAATTTCTCTGGTGATTTTGATTTTATTTTTATTTTTATTTGGGTCAACTAGTGAGAGTAAATATCTCTTTTTAGTATTAATAACGTTACTGCAGAAATGTTCACCACTTACATATCAAATAACTTACTAGTTCACACGTTAAATTAACACACACAGTTTGAAGTGATTTCATTCTTGGTTTATATGTTAACCCAAACCTTTCTTTTCCTCTGTCAGTCATTTTTTTAATATAACATTTCATTAGGTTCCCTTCCCCTTGCTTAATTTTTTGCACCTGCTCAGACGTGCCGTTCTTTGAAATGAGGTGGACCTTGGTCCTTTGCCTTGTGATCGAGGTGGAGATGTATGTCAGTGTGTCTCCAGCCCTATGCTTGACCCCTATTGGTTTTGTGTCAGTAATGTTGGAAGAGGTGACAGGTGTTGGAGTCAGGCTCAACAAACCCTTCCAGAAATTCATCAGGAAAAATGTAACCAGGGCAGGCTAAGAAAACTTTCTATCTCAGAAGCTTTTTGGGCAGCCTTCTGAAACTCTGACTTCTGTGCTTCACCAAACCTACCCTGATGGGCCACACCTAACCAAGCTTCTCAGTTTCCTTTATCATCAAGCTATTTGGCATCCACTGTCAAAGGAACTAACCCTGGTGGGTCTACACCTAATCAGGCTCATCAGTTTCCTTTATTACCAACCCATTCTGGCACCCACTGCCAAAGGAATCAACCCTGGTAGGTCCACACCTAACCAAGCCCATCAGTTTCCTTTATTAACAACCCATTCTGACTCCCATTGCCCAAGAAATCACACCAGGGCAATACTGAAATATTCAAAGGGAGCTTTGCCCAACCCTTAGCGCAGTACCTGGCACATAGTAGGCACTTAGTAAATATTTATTGACTGGTCTGTTTTTCCTACTCTGTGGAAAAGAGAAGGATGTTCATTCCTCCTTGCACTAGGAAGAATTTCATCAGTGCTTGGAGAGGTGTTTATATTTGTAGGTAGGTGAGGGTAGGGGATTGATAGATAATTGATGAGTACTTTTAGAAGGACAGTGGATCAAAGCAAGGCTATTTGTTATGTGGACCCAAACTAGTTCTGGCAAGTATATGAGCTTGTAAACTTTTTGGTTTGATGACTAATATGACAAAGATTTGTCATGTCACATGGTAAAGCCCTCTGGCTCTAGCATTCTCTCCTGGAAAAGCATGATTGATGACTAAATCCATGATCCTGTGATCTCCAAGGTTATTACAGCTTTAATGTTATGAGAGTTTGTGATACTAAGACAATATTTTTCTGATTGTGCTATGTGGCTATGACTCATGGAAACTACAGTCTCCAAAGAATCACAATCATGGGTGACTCAAAGGGCAGAGAAGCTCAGTATTCTGTGGCCTATTACCAGTAGTGTTTGCATACAAAAAGTAGTAGGAAAATAAAAAATGTAGGATTGGAAAAAGAAATGGGTCCCGCAGTCAGAGCATGGGACACACATGGCCAGCCCAGGTGTAGTGGTGGTACCCACAGGATGTTAAAGGATGCGGGGACAGAGAAAATGGGTTACTGTTGACAAAGGCCCCCAGGGAAAGGACCAAGCTCCTCCTCATTTAAACCTGGGCACTGAGAACTTGTTTTTAAAAATGTTTTGTAAATGGCCTTTCAGGATAATTGGTTTCCTTTGTAATCCTATGTATTTGATTTTGTGCATTTAAGAACATTATTCTGAGAAGGGGTCCATAGGCTTTACCCCCTTAGCCCCAGGGTTTTGTGACATAAAAGAGTGTTAAGTGACCCTGGATTTGAGGAAGGCCTCCTGGATGTGTGGGAGAGCCTCGGTAGAGGAAGCTGTGGAAGGATGTAAGCAAGAGTATAAGGTTGAAAAGGTGCCTGATTTACCACCAGCATGTAGGGAAAGAATACTGACATTGCTGCCTGTCCTTATAGGAGCATAACGCTTGTTGTAAGACACCAGCAAAGACCCTACTAGTCCTAGGGGCCAACTTTCTATAAGCCTAAATTCTCCCTTTAGAGCATGGATTCTTAAACTGGGGTCTCTGAACTTAGGGGTTTTTTAAAAATATTTTTATAACTATATTTCAACAATATAATTGGTTTCCATAGTACATAGTTCAGTGTGCTATGTTTTATGCATTTAAAAAGGTAATTTTGAGAAGGTATCCATAGGCTTCCCCAGACTCCCAGGGGGGCAGGGCACGACACAAAAAATGGTAAGAATCCCTAGACTAGATCTTCTTGCCTTTTGTCTCAAGACTTTGATCTCAAACACTGAGAAAGAAGAGAGAGACTGCAAGCCTTTGGAGTGATTTATTCTGTAGCATTAATAAGTTTATAATCACTTAGATTTATGTAGCATGTTTTACGAGTTTATCTTTTTCCAAACTTAAACACCAAATAAAATGGGCATTTCCAAATATATAGAACATAAAAAGATTGTAGATCTCCATCATGTGTAATTTGCTTCTCTTTTTTCATATAAAGTGTAGCCTGTAGCTTTCAGTCTGTTCTCTTTCTGCATTAGTCACACACACACACACACACACACACACACACACAATATGTCCCCACTTTGTTTTACAGAGTTTTTGTAGGTATCGATCCCTTTTGACCCTACCACTCAGTTGTGTGGGTGTTTTATAGTGAAAATATGACATATATAGCTCCATTTTCTAGATTTGGGGTTCAGTTAGTTGCCTAGGGTCATATTAGCAGTAAGTAACCGATTTTCTGGATATAATCTCAGATGTCTTCTGATAGAATCCACCTACCAGTCTTTGTGTTTATTAGATCTTGTAGCCATCTTTTCTAGGAAGAGGGTAGGAGGAAACGGGAACTCTGGGCATGGAAGGCTGCCCTAAAGGGAGAGAAGGACTAGAGAAGAGATTTCCAGGCCACTCACCTCCCCAATAATGCTTGACAATTTGAAGTAGACTTTGTCCTCACCTCCACTGCTATTTGAAATATGAATTCAGTTCTGAAATATTTCTTTCATCTAAATACATCTAAAATCTAAGAAATATTTCTGAGAATTTTGTCATCTTTCAGCTATTGCTTTTCAATTTAAGTCTTTTTGTCTCTTCCTGAGAAGTTGCCCAAAGCCATTGATTGCATGCCTATACTGAATACTAGCTTTTTAAAAAAAAGATATAGTCTGGTGTTTCCTTTAGAGCAGGTATTTTTATATAAAGCCAGCCTCTGTTTAGGCACAGTAGATGCCCACCTACACCATCTGGTCTAAGAGCTGGGTCTCATAAAGCCCATAGTATTCGGGGCATTGCCTTTCTCTCCCGTCTGGGCTGAAATTCCCACCAGTTGGCAATAAAAGGTAGGAGCTAATGTTATCTTCAGAAGGTACTTTTTAAAATAGGCATGTATTTCCTGGGATTGGAGGAGAGCCCCTGTCAGGGGCTCTTCCCACATGGCCAGCTTATTTAATCAGATTCGTTATAGTCTTGAAAGAAACTATTGAGTTAATGAGACATATGATAGCTAAATTTCAGTAGAAAGAGGAATAGGGCAGCGAGAAGTCTTGCCCTTAAGGCCCTGTAGAAACAAAAATTATTGTTGTTTTTTCTTTCAAAAATTTATATCTTTAACAAAATAGAAAAGAAAAAAAAAAGGTTCCAAGGAGGATGATGGGATGAGAGTTAATGGGATGATGATGAGGTAAATGCCAGAGAAAACTTTCTTTTGCTTGTTATCTCTGCCAAGGATATGACATTTGGATTGTCAAGGACAGAATAAAAATGGCTAATTGGTAGCTTAAATTCAAGTTAAACAAGGACATAATTAGAGAGCATCGATCTATCCTTGATAAGTTCAAGTCACCAGTCCCAGAACACTGCATCCTGGGGCCTAAAAGCACTGGCCAAGCTGACTGCTAATCCTCTGGGATGCTTTTCCGAAGGTCATGGAGAATGGAAGAAATGTCACACAACAGGAGAAAGGCATCTTTCTTGATTTTCAGAAAACAGACAAGAGTTGTCCCTGGACTATAGAGCACTGACCTTGACTTCAATTTCTAGAAAAATTTCAAAACAAATGATTAAAGGGGACAGAGGGAACATGTAGAAAAGGGAAAAAATATCCCCAGTAGCCTGCATTACTTCCCTCATCGCAATAGGGGCTCCTAGGTTAGCCCTGCATCCCTTTTTTTGGCCTTGAAGATGACTGTTCTAGAGTTTATCTAGATTTGAGCAAAACATTTGAACAAGTTTCTCTACTTAAAATAAGCTTTCATAATCTATCACATCAAAGTGGGAAGGGCTTTTCATATATCTGTTCATTTTGGGGGATTGGCTCCATCTGAGATCTACCTTTGTTCCCGAATTTGACCTAAACCAGTGGCAGGAGAGCTTCCACTATCATCTTGGAATCACAGGAGATAAAAATCAGAGTTTAAGTCTTTCTTACTTGTGCATAGGCAATTTGGATTTATAGGATTTCCCCACACACACACCAGTCTTTTTACTCTTACTCTGTTTCCACTGCTTTTTCTTGTACCAAAAAAATCTTTATTTTCATGTAATCAACTCCATCCATTTTGTGTCCTATTTCTTCTGTTTGTTAAATAGCTGAGAATTTTTCTCCTTCCCACTATTGAAACAGCTTTGTCATTCAATAAATTTCCAATTTTCTATGATCTTTTAAAAATATTTAAATCACTGGTCCATTTGGAATTTATTGTAGTTTATGGTGAGAGATGAATCTAATACCCCTCCCTAAAAATTTTTTTAAATTAACAAGCACGTATTTTCTCTCCTTCTCACCTCCCCTACCAAGAAAAATAAAACCCTTGTGACAAATATGCAGAGTCAAGCAAAACAGATTCTTGTATTGTCCATGTCTGATCATCTATGTCTCATTCTGCAGCTTGAGTCCATCACCTCTCTGGCAGGAGGTGGGTAGCACATTTCGTCATCAGTTCTCTGGAATCATAGTTGATCACTGAGTTGATCTGAATTCTTAAGTCTACCAAAGTCTTTGCAATAGTAAGGTTATTGTGGAAATTGTTCTCCTGATTCTACTCCCTTTACGTTGCGTCAATTCATGCAAGTCTTCTGGGTTTTTTATGAAACAGTCCCTTTCACCATTTCTTATGATCCAGTAGTAGCCCATGACATTTACACGCCATAACTTGTTCAGCCACTCCTCACAGAATGGACGAACCCTCTGTTTCCAGGTTGTTGCCGCTACAAAAAGAGTTGCTATAAATATTTTTGTGTTATGGTCCTTTGCATCTTTCCTTAATCTTTTGGGGGAATAGGCCTAGTAGATGTGTTGCTGGGCCAAAGGGTCCAACATTTTTTATTAAGAACTTCCTCCCCCAAGGTTCTATGATCTTGGATTGCTGAAAAACTCATCCATCTGAAAGTTCAGTGTTTGAGGGCAGCTCAGTGGCTGTCTGGTCCAGCCCATGCCTTTGCTCGAAGACCTCCAAGGAGAGGGAAGCCTCCAGCTCCCAAGCATCCCCTTCTCCATCTGGCTCACTCCACATTTCAGGAAGGTTTTCCTTGATTCATCGAGCTTAAATACTGTGTCTTTGCCACTTTCCCCCATTGCTCCCCCTTCTCCCCTCTGGAGCTGAACAGAACACATTTAATTCTTCTGTATGACAGATTTGTAACAGCAGTTTGGGACCAGGTCGTTTCACAAGAACTTGCAGAAGGATTGCCATTAAGGAGGGCAGACTTAGTGAATGCAGATAGTGCAAGGAAATGGTAGAAAGTGTGTACCACATCACGATGGGCTGCACAAATTTAGCACTTAACTGAATAGTGCCCTGGACCTAAAGTCAGGAACACCCGAATTCAGATCCTACTTCTCACTCTTACTTGCTTCCTACGTCAGTTTCCTCATCTGTAACAACTTTCTAGGGCTGTTGTGAAGATAAAATACAGCAGTATTTGTAAAGCACATTGCAGACCTTAGACTATGTAAGTGCTAGCTAGCGTTTTATTAATGCCTAGCAAGATGGAATGAAACAGTCAAAGCACCCTAATTTTCATAAATTAACAGATGACAAATCCCTGTATAGACCTCAGAATTTCCTCAAGTACTCATCCATTAAACTGTAATGCTACCAGAGCATTACCACAGACCCAAAGGTTACCCACAATTGCTTGGAGAGAACATTAATCTATAATAATTTAAGAATAAAGAAGTAGGAAAGAATCGTAAAACCAATCAACCCACTGAACAAATGTGACACTAAAGATAAATGTTGTGGACTCGTGCAGCCCCTCCCCCTCTGCTGCTGGGAAGTAGGGAGGAGTGTGTGGAGACCTTCAGTTTTCATTTCCATTGTCATCATCATTGTGCGTGTTGTCTTCCTAGCGTTGTTTACTTTGCATCACGTCATGAAAGTCTTCTCGCGCTTCTCTGCAGTCATCATCTCTGTTGTCTCTTATAGCACAGTCCTATTCCATTGCATTAATGTACCACAATTTGTTCCACCAGTCAATGGGCATCTGCTTTGTTTCGCATTCTGTGCTACCACAAAAAGCCTGCTATAAATATTTTGGTGTCTATGGAGCTTTTCTTTTTGTCAGTGGCTTCTTGGAGGTAGAACAGTGGAATCTCTGGGTCACAGGGTATGGACATTTTAGGCACTTTATTTGCATAATTCCAAGTTGCTTTCCAGAATCATTGTACCAGTTCACAACTCCACTGACAGTGCGTTATTAGTGTGCCTTTTTCTCCACAAGCCTTCTCATATTGACTTCCCTTCTTTTGCCATCTTTGCTAATTGGCTTAGTCTGAGGTGAAACATTAAAGTTGTTTTGATTTGAATTTCTCTTCTTTTCACGATCTAGAGCATTGTTTGGTATGGTTTTAATAGATTGCAACTTATGTTTGAAAATGACTTGTTCATATACACCTATCACTTGGGAAATTACTTTTGTTTTTATCTATTTCTCTTAGTTCTCCATTTATGCCATACTGCTGTCTAGTTTTCCCAGTAGTTCTTATCAGATAGTGAGTTCTTCCTTAGGTTATTTATGTTTCCAGCTTTATCAAACACTGGGTTATTGAATTTCATGATTTCTGATTCTTCCTTGTCAAGACTGTTCCAATGAGCTGCTTTTCATCTTTAACCAGTATCAAATGGTTTTGATGACTGATGCTTTTTAATATAGTTTAAGATCTAACCCTAATGTTCCCCTGCATTCCTGTCTTTTTTTCTGTATTGCCCTTGATATTCTAGATATTCTTTTGTTCTTTCAGATGAATTTGTTATTATTTTATTTGACTTTGAACAGTATCTGTTTGGTAGTTCGATATTGCACTCAATGTGTAAATTAGCTTGGGTAATATTTTAATTTGTCTACAGTGGTATGCCTAACCACAAACAATAACTATTCCTCCAACTACTTAAATTCTTCTTTATTTTTAAGGAATATTTACAAATTAATCTCTTCAAATATTGAGTTTCCTTTAGTAGATTGACTCCTAAAGGTTTTGTGCATTTGTAGTTCTTTTGAATGGGACTCACCTTTCTGTTGTTGTCTCCTGGGTTTTGTTATGTCAAAATGCTGTTGATTTTTGTGGGTTAGTATTGCTAAAGCTATTGAGCAGATTTCCCCTTTGACCCTAGAGGCAATAGGGAGCCGTTGGAGTTTACTGAGTGTGGCCCTGACGTGGTCAGTTCTCAACTTTAGGGAAATCACTTTGGTACCTGTGGAGAATAGGAGGCTTGGATTGTGGAGAGACTTCAAGTAGGGAGACAGTAGAGTTTCTTGGAATATTCCAGGAGAGAGGTGATGAGGGCAAGATCCCTTAAGGGGGTTTCTGTGTGAGTAGAGAGAAGGGACCAGTGGGTGCTGGAGATGTTGTGGAGGTTGAAGCCTTAAAACACAGCCAAGGGTCAGATCCAAGGAAGGACTGAGAATGAGGATGATGCCCAGATTGTGAAGCCAGGTGCCCAGAGGACAGTGAGTGTTGGGCTTTCTTATCACTTCGTCTACAGCCAGTTGGTGATTTGATTGGTATTGCTTTCGGTTGACATATGTAGTGTTGCCTCCATGATTCCGTTGACTTTCCTTGGTCATACACATTCATATCTTTAATTCTTTGATAGTTGTCTTTATGTAGTTGGCTTCGGTAGTATGTCTTTAGGTGGGTGTCCTCATAAGTTAACATCTAAGAATTTGATCTACCTTGTCATTATTATTAATGGTATTTCTCTTTTTATAAATTTCTTCTTTTGAGTGACACACAGAAATGCTGGTGATTTTTGTGGGTTATCTTCTACCAAAATATTTTGCTGAATCGATTTATCAGGATTATAAAATGGAAAGAGAGAGGATTTGGGGTCAGAACAGCTGGGTTCAAATTCAGGCTCTGCTGTGTTGCTGTTATTTACTAAGGTTAAATATACCTTTCACAGCTAGGTTTTTTTAAAAGCTCTTCATAGTTATTTCCTAGAATTCTTCTTTTGCTATAATTAGCATTTTTTAAAAATGTATTTAAATAGTAAAATAGTAAGAATGAACAGCCCTGTTTCCTTAGCAGGACAACCTCTAATGTTTCCCCATAAACAGACAATGCTCTTGGTTTCACGTAAATGTTTTTTATCAGCTTAAGAAAAAAAATCTTCATTTCTTGTAATCTGCCCTGCCTTCTTTTGGATTTCGGTCATTTGATTTTCTTCCCTTTTTGATTAAATTTGCCAAGGCCTTATTAATTTTATTGATCTTTTAAAAAAAATTACCCAGCTCTTTGATTAGTTTAGTTCCCATCTTATTAATTTCTCCTTTAATTCTGCCAATTTCTCATTTACTTTTGGTTCTTTAATTTGTTCATTTCCCAACATCCTTAACTGGCAACTCACCTCATTGATTTTCTTTTTTCCACTGTCCTTGTTAATATAAGTGATTAATGATCCAGTTTGCCTCTGGCTTCTGCTTTGCCTACATTCCATGAGTTTGGGGTATGCTGTATTTCCATAAGGAGAGGCAGTGAGTAAATGCAGAAAGAATATGGATATGGGGGCGGGGGGTTTGGACCATTTGGGTTGAAGACACCCCCCCTACACACACACACACACACACACACACACACACACACACCTTTCTAGTCTTCTCACCCTTTCCATCCTTCCCCTCCCCTGGCCTCTTGGCTGTTCTAGACTCTGGCTCTGGTTATTTCCCCTGGCTGTCCCCTGGGGCTGGAGCACCTCCCTCCTCATCTCGGCCTCCAGGGTTCCTTCAGATCCCAGCCAAAGCCCATCTTCTACTGCAGTGGGGTCTGACTCAAACAGAAAGGGGGCAGGGCACTAGTGTGGACAGAAAAGATCTATGGGCTACACAGTAACTTAAATGTTACTTATGGTTTATTAACATTTTAATGTAGTTCTGGGGAGTGTTTTAGGTCGCACGACTGAGCCCTCTGTCCCCCAGGAAACCTTTCCTGATCCCCCTTCCTTCTAATACCTTCCTTCTGTGATTCTTTCCCATCTAGACTGTATATGTCTTATGTGAATTTTTTCTGTGTATTTATTTACATGTTGTCTCCCCCATCGGATTGGGAGCTCCTTGAGGACTGAGACTGTCTTTTGTCTTTCTTTGTATTTCTAATGCTTAGTCCAGTGCCTGGCACATAGTAGGGGCTTAATCAATGTTTGTTGACTGACCTCTGATGCAATACTCTTAAGAATAGAAAGTGTCGTATTCAATCAAAGAGGCATTTATGAAGGTGGCTGTCTTGTGCCAGGCTTTGTTCCAGGCTCTGGGGATAGAAAGCAGTCCACACCCTTGAGGAACTTTATATTCCACTGGGACAGAGCGACATGTGTCTTGAAAATGAGATACAAAATATATGCAAAGTAATTTCCTGGAGTGGGACATTAGCGATGGTGGGAAGGGGGGGAGCAGCTGGAGTGATCAAGCTAGGCCTCCTGTAATAGATGATACCTGGACTGAGCTTTCAGATAAATTAGGGGTTTGTTGAAGCAGACATGAGGAAGGAGGTGAGGCCTTACAGGCTGAGGGCACAAAGCCCAGAGGGGAGGGAAACAGCTCCTGGCAGCCAGGTTGGTGCATAGACGTAGACTATGTGAAGGTGAGGCCTTCAAGGAAAGGTGTGGCCAGGCTGGGAAGCTCCCAAGGAGTTTGCATCTTCCTCTTGGCATCTGCAGCTCTGGGGGCTCCTATCAGCACCACATCTGCTCTCTCCAGGGGGAGGTGACTCCCCAGGACTCCCCTCCACTGCAGCCAAAGGCGTCCCTTGGCCCCTCCTATCATTTGGGCAAGCCTGCAGTTTTCCATCCCCTCTTTGTTTATCACTTTGTATTTTATGACAGTTAAATCTATCAACCTCACAGTTGAAGTTTGGCCTTTGGGGCATTTCTTAATTTTGTGCCCTAGAATGTGATCA
This sequence comes from Vombatus ursinus, assembly GCF_900497805.2. Classification (NCBI taxonomy): domain Eukaryota; kingdom Metazoa; phylum Chordata; class Mammalia; order Diprotodontia; family Vombatidae; genus Vombatus; species Vombatus ursinus. The sequence goes on from NW_020954618.1 coordinate 1,417,730, forward strand.
GTTTCGATGGAAGTTTTGTGTCATTTTAAAAAACGTGTCCTTCTGTCTGGTCATTGCCTTGTTTTTGAGGGAGTTCCTGGGCTGCCTTGGGACCTTTGCTCCTTCACCTTCCTACCAATGTTTTCTTGTTCCTTCTTCGTGATAACCTGAGGAGTTATCTATCAGTGGTGGCTGGAGACTCACCTCTGACCCATGCTAGGGCAGTGCCCCAGGCAGCTCTCCATGGCTCCCAGATGAGAGCAGCTGCAGAAGCTCGTTGGAAGAGGAAAAAGAAAATATTGTTGGGTCAGACAGCATGATTGTCTTGGTGACTCCCCTCCGCTCTTCTCCTTTGACCCGGAAGGTCCCCTGTTTTCTGTCACTCTTGGCTACAGGAGCCTGGAGGCAAGTTCAGCCTTGCTCCTAATTCAGTTAGGCTGAACGAGACAGTATGACCTCGCATCTCTCTTCATTCTACCCCTGTGTCCTCTGGGAAGGGAGGGGTGCTAGCCTCCCCCTCCACACCCCAAGGTCCCCCCCAGGACAAGGGCCAGCAGTGCCACCGGCTCCCAGTCTTGGTTTTCTGCTCTCCTACCACAATTGATGTGCAGAGTGCATCAGCATAGGCTCCCAGGCGACCCGGACCTGCCAGTCCCTCTCTGCTTCCATGATTAAATACCCACCCGCTGCTGCTCCTTGTGAGCTGGCAGCCCTGTGCCCAGGCTAGCATCCCCTTCCCCCACCATCATAGGCGCTGCCCTCTCCAGCCATGAGGGGAAAATAGTCCTGTACCAGAATCAGGACTAGTGTGGCCCTCTCTCCCCTTCCTCATTGGCCTCTCTCTGTACCTGTCTCTTGATAGCCCCAGGACTAATGGCGACCCGTTTGCTCTACAGGGGCTGGAGGGCCCCCTCCTCTGATGACTGCTTAACGTCTTCCTGGCTGCCTCCTCATTAGATTGTGGGGGTGGGGGATGGGGAGCAAGAGGAAGCTTGAGCTGCAACCTTGGCTGAACGGGCCAGTGCTTTGGGGGAGTGATCTTATCTCCCATTAAATCATGAGCTTTGGGGCCAAGACAATTTCTGATTCATTGTATAATCTCCTTTTAGCATGAAATAGGTACCTAGCAAAGAGTTGGCCTTCACCCTCACATGTTTGGTCAATGAACTGCTCAAGCAGTGCGTGCTACGTGCCCCACAAAGAGTCTGGACAGGAAATACCAGGCCTGGTTTCCCATAAAGCCAATAAAAGCAGGAATAGGCAGTCTGTGGCACCCTAACTTCTAAGAATCACTGGAGAAAGGGGTGAGGATGGTCTGCCACTCTCCATGCATCTTCGTCATGATTTTCATCTTGATATCTTCCTGCTTCCCTCCCCTTCCTAGATCTCTACTTTCTGGTTATCCTTTCTCCCCTGACCGTTTTCTTTTTTTCTTTCTGCCTGGCCTATGCCACAGTACCTAGCACATTTTGTTGTTTTTGTTGTTTAGTCACTTAGTCACGTCCAACTCTTCATGACCCCATTTGGGGTTTTCTTGGCAAAGATACTAGAGTGGTTTGCCATTGCCTTCTCCAGCTTATTTTACAGATGACGAAACTGAGGCAAATAGGGTTAAGTGACTTGCCCAGGGTCACACAGCTAGAAAGTGTCTGAGGCCCTGTTTAAACTCATGTCCTCCTTAACTCCAGAGTTGACACTCTGTGCCACCTACCTGCCTCTACCCAGCACATAGTAAGCACTTAATCAACATTCTATCAATCTGCCTATCTATGCAGAGGGGCAACTAGGTGGCACAGTGGATAGAGCACTGGACTGGGAATCAGGAAGATTCATCTTCATGAGTTCAAATCTGGCCTGAGACACTTCCCTGTCTTTGCCTCAGTTTCCTCATCTGTAAAATGAGCTGGAGAAAATATGGCAATCCATTCCAGTATCTTTGCCAAGAAAACCCCAGATAGAGTCACAGAGAGTCAGACAGAGCTGAGCAACAATCAGTCTGCCAGAGTATCCTTCTGATCACCAATTTTCTGGCTAGCACATTCTTTTCTCTTTTAGGTTGAATTCTCATATCCTCCCCTGATCACAGGAGAAGGCCATGACAGCCACACTTTACCTGAGGAATGGAAGTATTTGCCTTTCCTTGCCTTGCCCGATGGAGCTCACAACTATCAAGAAGGTAAGAGAGGGGAGCCAGGCCTGCTGTGGAGAAGCTGGGTTGTCCTGCATTAGAGCATTGGAAGATGGTGCCATGAGTTTAGAAACTACTGGGGGGTTTTGCTGAGATACCCAGAACACTCAGATGTTTCCTAATAAGTTCTGTGGTTGCCGGAGGAAGCCTATGGACTCATCAAGGGATCTGAGGTAGACTGTGCCAAGTGTTAATCCACCTAAGCAGAGAGTAGCGATGCCTTGATCTGTGCTTCTGAGGCCTTCAAGGAACGAAGCCCAGATTGGAACCACTCCTCTGTCCCTGGTCCCTGTGGCTGGTGTGAATGGCGGGGGCGGGGAGGCAGCCACAGGGTGGCTGAGCCATTTCCCGAGTCTTTATTTTCTGCTGCCTCCTTTCTTTCCTTTCAAGGTCCTGTTGCACGTGGCATCCAGGGAGCATGCTGGGCAAAATTTCTATCCCTATCTAAGAAAGATGTTGATGTTTTATTCAGTTTCCTTGTAATTACTCTTGAACCATATTATAGGTTTTTCAAACACTCCTTACCTGCCTTCCCCCACTTTGCTAGTCCTTATCACAGCCCCCTAAATGAGTTTGATTCCATTCAGCAAATGTTTATTAAGTCACTGCTGTGTGCAAGGAAGTGTGTCAGGTGCTGGCAATACAAAGAACAGATTACACACTTCTCCCCAGCCCCTCCCGACACAGAACTGATGTAATAATACAAGGTAGGGAGGAGATGTAGGAACAAAGGAGTCCTCCAGAGCCCGGCCTCCTCCCCCACACTGAGGCCTTCTGACTGTATGCCCAACACTGCCGGCCGTAGACCACGGCACCTCTCATGGTTACGGGGCGATGCTTCAGATATGCCTCAGTTTCCATTTTCCACTTGCATGGTGTGGATTGAAAGGGCATCAGTAGGTTAGCTTGGGAGAGTGTGTTAGTTAGGGCCACCACTGAAGCCTTCTCCAGTGGGACATTCAAGATGACTCTTGACTTCTCAGAGACTGAGCCCTCTCAATGCTGGCTCTGACCAGGCTGGCTGACCCGGTGGGAAAGGCTTGGAGCAAGTTTGAGCCCAGGCCCAGATGGTGTCTGTGGCCCTAAAGGCGTGGGTCTTTTGGCCTCAGAGATTAGAAAAGGGCATCTGCTGAGGTCTGCAGGGCCTGTGGTGCTCACTCACCCTGGGGAGATCAAAAGCTACTGAGCATGGCCCCAAAGCAGGCGGTCCCCACCCTGAGAGACATTTGGGGGGGTTTGCTTTGGTCTTGTTTTTTCTAAACCAAAGAGAAACGATCTTCTTGGAACCCAAATCTATTGTATCTTAATTGGTCTGAGGTAAAAATATTGCTGCCAGAATTAAGAATCGTCATCTTTTTAGGCATAGACCATTTGCAGATCCTTGGGCTCCTCGGCCTTTCCACAAGCGGCCATCTCATTGCCATATAGTTCTAGTGCCTTCCCAGAGCTGGGATGGGGTGGGATGGGGTGAGGAAGCCAGTATTCAGGCTTAAACTCCCCCACCCCCCCAGGCCAGAAGTGAACTCCCAGGCTGGTTGGCCTTCCTCCCCTCCCCCTCCCCCTCCCCCTCTGCCTCCTGCCTCCCACCTTCTCCTGTCAGGGGCCCCAACCTTTTTCTGAGAAAAAGCGATTTTTCCTTTCTTTGAAGCCCGAGGTCACGGTGGGGAGGGCTGTAATCACAGCCTTGTTGAGTGGCTCCTGCCAAGTGTTGTCATTGTGCTGGGGAATATAAAAGGCCTCGAACATGAAGCCGACGATAATCACGCCACTCCAGCTCGGAGCCCTGTCCCAACCTAATGAGCAGTTTGCACAGCGGATTCCAGGTTCAAAGACTGAATTTCAATTTCTTTTGGTTTACTTCAAAATGATGTTATTAAATGTGGAAAATTATTTCCAAATTGTACCAAAGCTTTAACCTGGGGTAATTCGGCCCACAAAGGGCTGTGGGGTATGGTCTGTTCACTTATGCTGTAGTGAGAAATGCAGTTACCGTAACGATGCTAGAAATGTAGCTTTAATAAGAGCCCAAACAACAGTGTTTAGGATCAGGGGAATGGATAAAGACGTATAACATCATTATCTCATGTTATTGAAGACAGTTTATCTACATCCAATTTTTATTTTATTTTTTCTCAATTATATGTAAATAAAAAATTTTGACATTCTTTTTTTAAAATTTTGAGTTCCCATTTTCACTCTCTCCCCTTCCCCCTCCTTAAGAAGGCAGGCAGTTTGTTATAGATTATACATGTGCAGTCATGCAAAACATATTTCCACATTAGCCATGTTGCAAAAGAAAACACAGACCCAAAAAACCTCAAGAATAATAAAGCAAGTTTAAAAAGTATTTTTCAATCTGCATTCAGACTCCATCAGTTCTTTCTCTGGAGGTGGATAGCATTTTTCATAAGTCCTTGGGAATTGAAGACAATTTATCTAAGCGAATTTATCTGCTTATCTCTTAGATACCGTGTTTTTCCACCTGCCCCCCAGAAATGGTAATGGAATGACAGTATATGGTGTTTCTTGCTACAGACAGATTGAAGCCAAGGTATGTATATCGATAGAAAAGAAAAATCTATCTAGAAATAAAGTTGCCTGTATGCAGGCCATTGGAGTAGTGCTTTTCCAAGGTCCTGTGGTGTAGCATTAAATTTAGTTCAGAATGATACAAAGTATGCGCAGTATATAGCCTGTCCCAAAAGTCTTAGTGCATCTAGGGCTTCTGTAGCTTCAAACTGCACTAAGCTTTTTGGTATACCCCGGGTAAATCCATATTGTAATTTATATTTTATAAAGTACTTCATTTCCATCCAAAATATATCCAGAGTCCCTCCCTGCTGTGTGATTTATTGTGTCCTTGGATTTTTCCGTTGCTGGGATTTGGTTTATAATTGGAAGGATGGAGTAGATGTATTTTTTTTAAGCACCATTTTAAAATTTCGGTATCTTCTCACTCATTTCCAAAGCCAAGGTTTCACTGTTAGTTCCCCTGCTAGTGTGGCTCCTGAATGAAATGTACAACTGTCCTCCATCCTCTATGGTTCGCTCTGCCTCACAGCCCTCACACCAGTGTTTCCAAGGTTCCTGTTGATTCTGCGTCTGCAGCATCTCTTACTTCCCTCCTCATTTCTCCATTTACAAAACCACTATCTCTTCTCGAGCCCTCCTTACCTATTTCCCAGTTTCCCCCCGTGCTATCCACCATCTCCACAACTACCACATAATCTTTACAGGAGGATCTGACAGTGCCCTCCTTCTTGCTCCCAAACCTACATTGCCTGTAGGCTAAAACACAGATTCCTTAGTCTGGCATTTAAGTCCCCCTATAATCTGGCTCCAGCGTGCCTTCTGGCCTCATTTCCCATTCTAGTTCTGCCTTCTGAGGGGAAATAGAATAAGCCTCAGGGCAGACTTTCAGACAGTTCTCCTGTCCCCCCATGTCTTTTTTTCTGCAGACCAAATATGTCCAGTTCTTTCCTTCACCTGATCCTGATCTTGCAGGAGCATGAGACCTTCTGCCATCCTGCTTTTCCGTCTCTACACACTATTTAACTTAATGTCTTTCAAATGTGGTACCCATAACTGACCCCTCTCACTTTTACCATTGTCATCTTTTGCCAGTTTTGCCATTTTAGACATAGTCTGACCTGGGCAGAGCACAGTGAAACTGTCACCTCCCTGGTCCTAGAGACTGTGCCCCTCCTGATGGGGCCCAAGATTGAATTAGTTTTTTTTTTTATACTCTTGTTTCATATTGAGCCTGAATCTGCTAAAGCCCCGGGGCCTTTTGGAGAAGCTGCTGTCCAGCCACGTTTCCCCCTATCTCATACTTGTGAATTTGATTTTTTGGTGACCCAAATGTAAGAACTACCATTTGTCCCTAGTTAATTTCATGTTATTATATTGAGCCCAATGTTGCAGTCTGTCAAAATCCATCTTAATTCTGAGTCTGTTATCTAATGTTAGCTGTCCTTCCTAGCTTTGTGCCATTTGCTAATTTAATAAGCAAACCATTTATGCCTTCAGCCAAGTCTTTGATAAAAATGCTAGACTTCACAGGACCCAGCACAGATTCCCAGGGCATTCCTCTGTAGACATCCTTCCAAGTTGACATGGAACCATTAAGGACTCCTCGTTGAGTCTGGCCAATCAGCCTTTTCTGAATCCTCCCAAATCTGCTGTTCTCGTGGCCGCAGCTCCGCCTTTTCCCTGAGATAAGTATGAGAGGCTTTGTAAAATGCTTAGCTGAAATCAAGACAAACTCTCTCTGCCCCTGTTCCCCTGTTCTCCTGTTGTGCCAGTCTAGTGACTTTGTCTAAAAAACAGAAATGTGGCTAGCCTGCCATGACCTACTCTTGAGGAAGCCAAGCTGGCTTCTTGGGATGGCAGCTTCCTTCTCCAGGCTTTCTCTGACACTTCATATGTTCTGGGATTATGCTGGGGACTAAAGTCTAGATCTGTTGGCCTGGACTTCAAATTCCAAGGTTTTCCCTCTTGGGGAAGGTTGGTTATTCGCCCTTTGTCAGCCCTCGGAAGCATTTCCCGTTCTCCTTGGTCCTTGGATGATCACTGACAGTATCTCTGCCAGTTCTCCTCGGAGCCGCATCTGGGCACCCGGAGCAGCAGGCCGCGACTCCTCCCCTCCTTGCTCTCCTTCAGTTTCCGCCCCTGTAGCCATTTCTGCTTTAGCCGTTCCTGTCCATCATCCATCGGAATATCCGTCTTCTTGAAAGAGGCAGTAGAGACAGAGCAAGAAGCCCATCCTTGTCTCTGTCGCTGCCCATCAGGCCCTTCTCTCCTGTCCCTTTCCTCAGCGTGGCTCCCGAACCCCAGTGGTGCTGTCTGTCGCGTTCTCCTTCCCGTGCGCTCTCGTGACACCCTTCTTGTCAGCCTGTGTCCCACTTATGTATTCATCCTATCGCTCTTGAGTCTGCGTTGCTTGGTTGCTTTAGACAGGTCTACCTTTGTCTCCTCACTGCTGTGGTTTCTCTCTAGCTTCAGAATTTCATGCTCCAGAGCTTCCTGTGCCTCCTCAGATGATTTTGCCTATAGAATTCTGGTCCGGGGGATGCTACGTGTCCTTTCTCTGCTTCTTTTGAAATCTGCTGTGGTGCCTGGGAGACTCTGCCTGGGTTTCCTTTCCTTCACAAATTCTTAGATGGGGGGTGGGAAAGAAGGTCACTTTCCCCTAAAATTTCTCTCCTTTCTGCTTTAACCACCACTTCCTCCACGTGGGTGAGTGTTGGGTCCAGAGTAGCCGTTTCCCCCTTGGCTTCCTCAAGGCAAGCCCAGAAATGGTCGGCGCCTCTCCTTCTTGGCAGTAGTAGTGGTCCAGCTGCCATCTGGATAACGTCCCCCCCTTACTGCTCCAGTGTATCTTGATGCCGGGCTTGCAGGCTGCTTCGCCTTCTCCTCCTCCAGTCCTCTGTCTGTCCAGATGGCCTGTGGTCTACTCTGATGAGCATTCACCCAGATGTTCCCTGCCGTGCTTTCCCCTCCTGGTCCTTCCATCTCCTCACATGACTACAGCACAAGTCACCTCCCTTCTCTTACCCTGGCTTTTTGCTGACCCTTAGCTTTTCAAATAAAGAATACCTATTCAGGGCCCCATTCTCATCATGAGTCCCATTGGGCCAAAGCCTGTGAGGTCAAATTTACTCCTTGTCTTAGGATTTTGAGGTCATGCCATTTGTTCCCCATACATTGTGCAGTTGCTGAGGTTTTAATGGCTGTCTCCTTTCTTGGATTCTGTGACTCTGAGGGCATCCCTGCTGCCCACTGCTTATTCTTCTTACATTTTAACCACCTTCTATGGTATCTAGCCTGGCAAATGAACATAAGCACTTTTCTCCCTCCATACTGAGCTTGCAGTTCACTGAAGCACCTATAGTGTGTATGTATGTGTGTGTGTATATATATATATATATATATTTTTTTTTTTTTTTTTTTACAAACTGTTGTCTAGCCCAACCTGGATTGGGGCATAAGGGGATGTTAAGGACTGGTGAAGGGGTCCCCTGAACTTGTTTTTTTGAGTTGCTGTACTTTCCAGAAACACTGGACCTAGAACGTGCAGGAGGCCCTGAATGTGACGGAGATGAAGGGCCCCCCCTCCCCCTCCCCCAGCTGACATAATTTGTTGTTGGCACCCCAAACTGAACTCCCTGTGTGTTCTTCAGAGTCGAGAGAGGTGCCAGACAGTCTGCACTAGGCTTGTGCAGCTGGGCCTTGTAGATAAGGAGACCATCTATCTTCACGGTCTAGCAGTTTCCAAGGGAAAAGAATGTGGCTTTTGCCCTCGCCTTGCTCCTCCCTTTTGGGTTTTGTCCTTTTCTCACCTTTACTGCACCTTTCCCATCCCATGTCACACCCCTTTAGGTGGAGATTCTGGTATCGCCTCCTTCCTTTGTCTTGCTGTCATAAATATGCAAACTTCTGTAAGGACTGTGAACTCTTTGCTCTGGCTTTGGGTTCCACATGCATGTTCATTTCTCTTATAATAAAACTAGTTTTCATGTGTTTCATGAAGTTGTTATTTCCTGTTGACACTAGTCACACCTCCCCTATTCCATAATTGTATAGTTATTCTTTGAACCCAAGTATATGAATTTACATTTATCCCTTTTAAAATTTTGTCTTACTAGAGTCAATCCCATGTTCACCCTCTTGGGACTCTGTAGATCCTATACTGTCATCCATCATATTAACCATCCATCCTGGTTTTGTGACCAATGCAAAGTTGGTAAGCATACCAACCATGCCTTTACCCAAGTCATACTAAGAATGATCAATATCCCAGCCTCAAGGACAGATCCCGTGGCTTTTTCATCAGAGACTTTTCCCCAGTTTCACATTGGCCCGTGAATAGCCACCTTTTGGGTTCAGTCATTTGGCCGGTTTCCAAATCCACCTAACTATACTGTCCTCAAGCTCACATTTCACCAGCTTGCCCAAAATGTTGGCTTGAAAAACTTTTCAAATGTTTTCCTGAAATCCACACGTACTGTATGTATGAGATAACCCTGGTCTACTGCTGAACAGTATGAAACTGTTTATAACCCTATGAAAAACCTGTGAAAGGAAATCTGTTTAGTCTGACATGATGTACTTTTTTAATTAAATTTTATTTTATTTTCAGATCCACATTTTCTCTCTCACACTTCTTCTGTCCTTATTTTCCTCCCCTTCTGCCTCTAGTTGAGAAAGCCATAAAAACAGAGCCCCTGTTATAAATACACATAATCAAGCAAAACAAATTCCCACATTAGTCATGTCCCAAAACAGATGTCTCAGACTCGACTCTGAGATCATCGCCATCACCTTTCTAGTAGGAGGTGGGTAATGTGTTTCATCTTGAAGCCCTTTGCAGCTGTGTCTGATCAGAGTTCCTGAATCTTTCAAAACTGTTTGTCTTTACAGTATTGCTGTTACTGTATAAATTGTGCTCACTTCATGCAGCATAAGTTCATACAGATGTTTCCAGTTGTCTCCAAAGTCTTCCTGTTCATCATTTCTTATGGCACAATAGTATTCCATCACATTCATGTACCATGACTTATTGAGCCATTCCCCAATTGATGGGCATCTCTTCAATTTCTGATTCTTTGCCAACACAAAAAGAGTTGCTGTGAATATTTGTGTCCATGTGGGTCCTTTTCCTCTTTTTCTTTGGGGGTCTAGACCTAGGGGTGATATTGCTGAATCAAAGGATATGCAGTTTAATAGCTTTACGGGCGTAGTTCTAAATTGTCTTCCAAAATGGCTGGACCAGCAGTGCATTAGTGGCCCTATTTTCTTTAGTCTCACCAGCATTTGTCATATTCCCCTCTTGTCAACTTTGGGGGTCTAGTGGGTGTGAGATGGGACCTCAGAATGGTTTTAATTTGCGTTTCTCCAATTCTTTGTGATTTAGAGTATGTTTTTCATATGGCTATCAAAACTTTGGATTGCTGCCTCTGAAAACTGGCTGCTCATATCCTTTGACCTGACGTGATGCATTCTTGATGACTGCCCCACCACCACACATGCGCGCCCACGTAAACACACGTGCGTGCACGCACACACACACACACACAGACATAGACATGCATGCCATGCTGGTTTCAACTCTCTAAGTGCTCACAACCCATCTTTTAATGAAATGTTTTAGAATTTTGTGAGGAATCAAATTCAAGTTCATTGGTGGCCTTGCTACGAAAGGAAATCTGACTTGTCAGGTATTAGCCAATGGCTTTTCCTTATATGCATGTAGAGATACTTCTAAGTGCTGCCGCTATCTTGCAGGTCTGTAGGGCTCTAAAGTTTGCAGAATGCCTATTCGCTTTACCTACATGCTTTACGTCTTTGCTGTTCAGTTGCTCTCGGGTAGAGGTGGGGGAGCAGGGTACCACTAATAGAGGAGTTATCTCCATTTTACAGAGGAGATCATTCAGAGAAATCTGAACAAAGTCAAATAAAGTCAACTCTGTACTTTTTGGTGCTTCTTCCTCTATTTGTACCCACACACCCATGAGACTGGTTTCCCAAAGACCAATTGTCCTGGGAGTTCATTGTTGCTCCCGCATGACTTGGAGACTTGGTGCCTTGAGAGGAGGGAGGGTGGTCAGCCTCAGTGACGTCCCTGGCGGTGGTCCCCACTGACTCAAGAGTGGGCCTGCACCCTTGCTGCCATTTTTCCTCAGCTTGCCTGGGGACCCTTCTCTGGGAGAGAAAAGAAATCTGTACCAGCTGACAGGGAAAAGTTCCATGTAGGCTACCGTCTTACCAGTAAATAATTTCAGTTCTCCAGCAATGGAAAGGCTATCCCTACTCGCTTTTCCATTAGTGGGATTCTATGACTGGGCCACCAGGAAGTGAGGAGTCCTTCAGATTAAGCTTCTAAAAGTGGAAAGAAGAAAAAAAGGAAACAATGTTATGCCACCGGGGTAGCCAGATGTGGCCCCAGAAAACCTGTAAGCAAACACTCTGCCCCTTCTTCATGAAGGGGGGGGCCAGTGGTGCGGAGTAGTGCATATGCTGTCACACTCAGGGGACATCTGCTGGGTAGTTTTGCTGCACTGCTTTTCCCCCTCTTTTTCAGTCTTTGTTCTAAGGGAGGGTTTTCTCGATAGGGCAGTAGGGAGTGATAGAAAAGCATTTAAGAAGAGAATCCATAGGATGGCATGGGCCAAGTGATCATTAGGGGAAGGTGGGCTATGAAAGTGGTGCTTGAGACAGAGGGGGCACTGTGACTTGCCCCACGTAGCCAGGCTCCAGCTGCCCATGTAGCTTGTGCCCACAGGCCCCTGGAGTCCAAGGGAGAGCTTAGAAACTTGATCCCTTCTGGCCTACAGTCATTGCTAAGGAGATCCCCCCAAACAGGGCAGAGAAATTGGACTTGCCTTGGGGAGAGACCCAAAAAAATGTCGTACTTAAGCTGTGGATGAACGATCTCATTAGCTTGGAGATCCAGTCAAGTCAGCAAACATTCTGCACCAGGGAAACGGAGACCAGGGATCCTTCCTTCAGGCCAAGTCCTGAAGGGGAGGAGGAGCTTCGTCTTCAGATCAGTTTGCAAGGGCCAGGAGCCTGTGACTTACTGTTGAAGGGGGGTGGGGGTAGGGGTGGAGAGGGTCTTCATTTGAGGAACCCTTTCCAGAAGTGAACATTTACTAAGGAAAGGAGTGGGGAGGACATTCCAGCACACTGGTCATGGTTTGAACATTTGTGGAGGTCCTCATGGTTAGTCTGTGGACAGCCAGGATGACAGAAATTTAAGAGGGGTTCACTAGGAGAGAATGCATGTTCTCCTGAGTGGAGAAAATATGTCTCTCATCCCAGATGAGAAAGGGCCATATGAGTCCCTTGGTGTTGGGAATGAAAGGGAACAACACTTCCCACAGTGTCTGGCACATAGTAGGCACTTAATAAATATTGATTGATAGATTGACTTTGGATTTCATTGCCTTAGAGCAGAGGGGAGGCCAGTTAGTGCCTACGCCCTTGGTGGCATAATGGAAATTGTGCTGGGCTCAATCTGAAAGGCCCACATTTTTTGTCAATGTTCTACCACTTACTCTGTGACACCTTTTAGCCTCAGTCAGAATCCCTCTCACAGAGGGTTACGCATCTCACAGGGTTGTTGAGATAATAACAACTCACAATTCTCTATCTCTGGTCTTTATAAAATGCTTTCTTCAGAATCTTTGATGTAAGAAGAACAAGTATCACCATACCCATTTTATTGCTGAGAAAACTGAGACCAGAAAGGTTGCAGGGGTGGGGAACCTTCGACCTTGAGGCCACATGTGGCCCTCTAAGTCCTCAAGTGCAGTTCTTTGACTGAATCCAAACTTCACAGAAAAAAAAATCCCCTTCATAAAAGAATTTGTTCTATAAAACTTGGACTCAGTCAAAAGGCCACACCCAAGGACCTGGAAGGCCACATGTGGCCTCGAGGCTGAAGGTTCCCCCATCCCAGTTAGTGACTTCCCCGTGGTTGCATAGCCCTCCAGTGTTAGGACAAGGATTTGAACCCAGATCTTTAGATACCCCGGTTTAGCACTCCTTCTGCTACACTGTGATGCTCTTTGATTATTTCTAGTAAGAGTCTCATGATTTTGTTTTTTTAATAGGCACTCAAAGTAAGGCAAGCGGATGTCACCAGAGAAACTGTCCAGAAAAGTGTCTGTGTTCTGAGCCAGCTGGTAAGAGAACTTGTAAAATCCTCAAAATCCGTGCAGAGGGAATCCTTGAGAGAAGTCAAGACTTTGGCCAGTCACCATATTTGCCAGGGTCTGATTATTGTGCTCCCCCAACCATCATCTAGCAGCTTCACACTCATAATTAATACCTCTACCACTTTTCCACCAAAGGGTGAAAATTGCCACTGGTTTTCGCAGCAATTAACAGATTTAGTAAAAAGTGGAGGAGGAAGAGGAGGAATCAAAGTCTTATGGGTAAATTTAGCTCACATGGGGGGTTTGGTGTGTTTGATTTTGTCCTTGATTTTTCCTCATTTATTTCTAAGTATTCTTAGCAATGTGCTAGGCACTTAGGACAGAAAGACAGAGCCATTCATTCTGCAGTATTCTTTAAGGGTGTTCTGGGTGTAAGGTGCTGTGTAAAGTGGGGAGTGTACGAGGTCAAGGATGAAAAGAGTTCTTGTCCTCCTGGAAGCTGATGAGTGAATTCATGACCATGGGAGGAGGAGGGCACCAACTCTGCCCTCAAGGAGTTTGCAGTCTAATGGAGGGGAAGGCCTGTGGACAAGAAACTATGCAAGAAAGTACACTCACAGTCATTTCAGAGGAGACAGAGTGCTCCTAATGGGAGTCAGGTAAGGCCCCCTCTAGGGGGCAGAGTTGGAGGCCTTGGGGGAAGGGCCAGGGGAGGGGGAGTTGGGGCCGGAAAGGCCACTTTTTCGGCCACTGTCTCGGGCCTGGTCCAGAAGTAGATCCCTGACCAGAATTGGGCCAGGTTTATCAGACAGTTCTCATAGGGGCAGCTTGCCAGTATCTACTATACTAGGTACCTCCCAGTGGTCCTGGGTACTAGAGAGACAGCTTGGCTTGGGATCCAGCTGGCAGTGGTCACTTTCCCTAGGTTCCAGGCAAAGATCTGAGCAGGCCTCACAGTTTCCCCACTCAAACCCATGGGGCTTTTATCTTTTGGACTCCCTCTGGAGTCTGGAGTAGACCATTGTTTCACTGACTCCTGGGGCAACCCAAGGTCTCTGGTGCACCATATCTGGCACCTGGACTCTGGAGGTCATGGGATACAATGTGAGCCATGGTCAGTTGGGTAGTAGAGAAAGGTGTCTCATCACTGCCCTCCCTATAGTGGTGGGCCATTCATTGGGTGCATGGTTGCCCACCTCAGTAGGTGCAGGGGTGCAGATAGCAAGTTGGATTGGGGATGATGCCTTCAGGTGCCGACTGCCCAAGAATCTACCCGCAGACCTCCCTGTCCTGTCCTGTCCCAGGCTTCTTGGGCTGGGAAGGAGCTGGAGGTCCCCCCTTGGCCTTCAGATACATTTCGTCGTTGACTGCGTTGCTTTGTGTGTACCATGACCAGTCTGGTGGGTGAGGTTTTTGTTCTCCATTGGAGGAGGAGGAGGAAGTTTTTGGTCTTTCCCAGTGTGTTTTTTTGCTTATCAAAGTCCAGTGCCTGGTTTATTTTATATTCCTATTTTGTGAACCTGACAGCAATTAGCAAACTTGAACATCTCCCCATGTACAGAAAACCAGAACAAGAGAACAGCCTGTGAAACCAGGACTATTACCAGGTCCTGCTGGGCTTTTAAGTCTAGTTCAGATTTAACAGTGTCATTCCAGCACTGCCCTGCCTACCTGTGTCCCCTTCTGAACTTCCTTCTACTCTCTTGTGAGGGTGTGGGTGTTTTGTTTTGTTCTGTTTTTTAATGATTCATTGACGTTCTCTTCTCTTCTCTGGCATCCCAACACAATCTCCCAGTCCCTCTTCAACTCTTCTCCAAACTCCCTTGTCCCAGATAGAGCCAAGCATAACAGATCCACCCATTGGCCCTCTCTGCATCCATCACCTTTCTGCCCACAGGTGGGAGGCATGCATCGCCATTGTGGTCCTCTGAACAGATTGTGATTGGTCATTGCATTCATTTGAGTCCCGAAGTATTTCCCAGGTGTTTTCCTTAACATTGCTATAGTCATTGTCTGTCCAGCCCAGGCTTTGCTCTTCTCACTTGCTATCAGGTTTCTCTAAATCTGCCCCTTTCGTCATTTCTCATTGAATGCTAGTATTGGATTATATTCATTTACTATAACTCCTTCAGCCATTGCCCACCTAATGGGCACCCACTTTGTTTCCAGGCCTTTGCTACAACAAAAAAGTGCTGCTACAAATATTTTTGTCCATATGGTTTCTTTCTCTTTTTATTTGATCTCTTTGGAGTATATGCATGTTATAATATATTAGTAGTGGTGTTACTGGATCAAAAGGTATGCACAGTCTAGTGATTTTGGGGTATAGTTGATTTCCCTTTGCTGTCTAGCAGTGGCTGAATCAATCTACAACTCCATCAATATCACATTCATGTTTCTGTCCTCTCACAACCCCTCCTAAGAGTGGTCATTGTCCTTTTCTGTCCTTTTACCAATCCGATGGATGTTTGGTGAAGCCTTAAAATTGTTTTAATTTGCATTTCTCAGTTACTGATTTGGAGTATTTCATATTACTTAAGCCTTCTCCATGCCAGTGAAACAGATAGACTTCCTGTTCCCCATACATGACATTCCATCTGAGGGCAAGTCAAAGCAACAAGCATTTATTAAGTGCCTACTGTATGCCAGGCAGTCAGCTAAGCTCTGGGGATACAAAGAGAGGCACAGTCGATGCTCTCAAGAGGCTCACAGTGTAATAGAAGAGACAACATGTGAACAACTATGTGCAGCAGGATGGAAATGGGATAAATGGGAAGATCCACCCTTCGGGAAGGTGAGAAGACTAAGAGATTAAGGAGGACTAGGAAATGCTTCTTACTGCAGGTGGGAATTCAGCCACGCCTCCCTGGAAGGCACAGAAGAGGAGGGAGAGGCCCAGGCATGGAGGAATGCCATTGCAAACACACGGGTCGAGGTGGCACACTCTCCGTGCAAAGCAGTGGTACTGGAGGAGAAGGAAGGGTGAGAAAATTGGGAATGTAGCAGGGAGCGAGCGGGTGAAGATCTCCAAAAGCCAAACCAGAATTTCTATTTGATCCCTAGATAAGAGGGAGCTATTGGAGTTTATCAAATGGAGAGGAGTTACTGGTGATGGAGCCAGACCTGCACCTTAGGGAGATGACTTTGACAGCTGAGTAGAGGATGGACCTGAGGCTGGCAGACCCATCAGGCATGAGGTGGGGAGGGGCCTGCACCCAGGGAGTGGCAGTGTCAGAGAAGAGAAGGGGGCATGATCCAGAGACGAAGATAGAATCCACAGGGCTTGAAAATTCAGGGACTGATGGCATGTGGCAGAGAATCTCTGTCCACCTTCCAAGCACAGGAGAGAGCCACCTTCTGTAGGCTTTTCTGGATCTCCACAAAAGTTGTCCTCCCATCAACACCACCCCCACCCCACCCCAATATTTTGTATATATTTTATAACCTTCTCTGCTGTTTTCTCTCAGGTGTGTGCAGGCTAAGCCCTGCTTAAGGGCAGCCCTTAGGCCAGTCCCTGCACCTAGGTCTGTGCTCAGTAAATACTACTAGTTCCCCTGCACTGTACTCCTTCCTCAGGTAAATGAGGAGGAACCAGTTGGTGTATTCAGAAACTTGGGAGATTCAGCATCAGAGCCATTTATTTATTTATTTATTCATTCATTCATTCATTCATTTATTTTTCGAACAAGCCCTGTCACAGTGGAATCCTTTATCCTGCATGGATAGAAAACTGACTGAGAGGCTAGAGGCAAAAGGTGTGGATCAGTGGGTATTTCTTTACCTAGGAAAGTACAGTGATTTCCCCAAGATCAGTAGTAGTTTTAGTCTTATGTGGCATCATTATAATTGCTCCGGATCAGGACGTGCCCAGGGTATTCCCCAAGCTTACCTGTTAAGCTGATCAGGTACTAAAAAGCCTTAGCCTGTAGAGAGAAACTTCAGAAAGTCCTCAGTGGGCATGAGCGTGGCCGAGAAACTTGAGGACGAGCAAACATGAAGTCACATAGTTAGGGGGTACTCTGCTGAGAGCTTGACGGACTCTGTCCTCAGGCAGGGATCTGGGACTTAATGTGGAACGTCCAGTGCCTAGCACTGTGGCCTGTGTATGAACCAGGAGCTAGGCGGTGGCCAGAAGCCAGCAGAATTTCAGGGAGAGGATAGACGTGACAGCATGAAGCACCGTAGCATGACCGTGCTGCGGGCAGCTCTGATCACGTCCCAATCACACCTCAAGAAAGGCGCAGTAGCACGCCAGGAAGAAGGCGCCTGTAGTGATGACTCCAGCGGCTGGAGAGAGGTTTGGGGACCTCAGTGGCTGTCTGATCAGACTCACCACCAAAAGAATCCACAGTATAACCCGCCTGACCAGGGGTCTCCAGCCTTTGGAAATCTCCAGTGAGAGGTTACCCATCACCAGCTGAGGCAGCCCATCCTTTGGTTCAGCTCTGAATAGAAGTTTTTCTTACCCTGGAGCTTAAATCTGCTTTTCTTTTCCACTGTTGCACTTGCCTCCTTGTTCTTCCTTTGGAGGCCAAACATCATAAGTCTTCTTATCTGTGACAGACCTTCAGATACTTAAAGACAGGTCTCCTGTCCGTCCGGGTCTTCTCTTCCTGAGGCTAAGCCTCCAAAGGCCCTTTGGTCAGTCCTCAGGTGACCCGTTGCCACCCTTTACCTTCCTCTGGGAGTTCTCTCAGTTATTAGTGTCTTTCCTAAAATACGGTGGGGCAAGGGAGGGGGCGGCCTGACCACATCAGAGGTCCACTGATTTCCTCCTTCCTGGAACTGAGTGTTTCCCAATGCAGCTCAAGGTTTTGCTAGCTTTGGGGGCAACCATGGCACCCTGTTTGTTCATATTGAGGCCAAAGTTCACCAGAACATCTAGATCTTTTTCAGACAGATGGGATCTCTAACTCTGCCTCCTCCATGCTATGAAATCTCCTCCCTTCCCCGCTTGCTGTCACTTCGCCTTGGAAACTCAAAATTGCATTCGCCATCTCCATGACTCCTCCACACCAGTCACCAGTTTGTTTTCTTTGTTAGATTTGAGCCAGATTCTGAGAAAACATTCCCCTGTTCTTTCAGGATGACTGAATTCTACTGTCAGGTTTATCAACCTTTCTGAATTCCTTCACTGACAAAAATATCAAGTCAAACTAGTTCAAGGACTAATTGTCATGGGACGACATTTGTTATGTCTTGTTACAAGAAGAGAACCACAAACGAAGTATGGAAAGGAACAGCTAGGCATGGTGGTCTGGGCAAAAAAAAAAAAGTTCTGAAAAAAGTTCTGAATGTTCATTATGGACCATGATTTACTATAAACCACCACTATAAAAATATTATTAAAGAAAAAACCAAACAAACAAAAACAAAATGAAATTGTGAAGGAAAATGACATATAAAAGCCAAGAAACAATCATTCCCTTTTTGTAATAAACACAGTATTGCATGCCCTTTTGATCTGTGCATATAAAAACCGGCCTCCCATGAAGTCTTTTTCTTTAAAAAAAAATTAAATAAACAACAACAAAACCCTTGTAACAAATATTCATAGTCAAGTGAAACAAGTTCCCACGTTGACCATGACTGAAAAAAAAGATGTCTCTATGTGCACCCTGAGTCCATTCCCTCTTTCTCTGCCAGGAGATAAGTTGCCTGTTGCTTCATGACTTCTCCAAAGTCATGGTTGGTCAGAGGTCTTAAGTCTTTCAAAGTTCTTCATTTGGGATGAATGGTTCTCCTGATTCTGCTCCCTTGAGTGAAGTACGCTTCCATTCACGCAGGTTTTCCAAGTTCCTCTGAAATGTCTTTTCCATGAAACCTTTCTCTTATCACTTCTTCATGGGGTTGGAGTTGAGCCTAGGTTCTTGATGACAGAGCAGAGAGCGAGTTGAGCTAGGTCCCACCAGGCTAAGGCTTCGGGGGCAGGCTCAGGGACAGAGGGAGACTGTCACCCGGGAGCCAGCACAGCAGCTCGCCGGCCCGCTTGTCCCCTGGGGCCTGAGATGCTTCGGCTGCGTCATCTTCCACACCTTAGCAGATAGCTGATGGTCTCCATCCCTAAGGAAATACCCAGCCAGATGACATCACAGATTCTCTCAGTGCCACAGTGAAGGCCTGAGGAGGGTCCAGAGAAGAGGAACAGCCACCAAAGCTGCAGATTCTCCGTGGAGGAGGGAGGACAGCATGCGCTAACTCTCCCATGTGACACTCCATCCTCTGACTTTTCCCTGACTGGCTATCCCCAGTGCCTGGAATTCTCTCCCTCCTCATCTCTGCCTTCTGGCTTCCTTCAGTCCCCCTTCATTCTAGTGCCTCTCCTCTGGTGATTACCTCCAGTGTGCCACAGTTGCCTACATGCTGTCTCCCCCGAGCTCCTGTGAATTCTTGGAGGGAAGACAGCCTTTTGCCTTTCTTTGTACTCAGCACCTGGTGCACAGTAGATGCTTAAGAAATGCTAGTTGACTGTCTTCAAATACATGAGCATTTGTGATGTGGAAGACATAGTCTCTAGGGCCTTAGTTTTCATGAACTGAGTGGGAAAGCACATTAAGTGATACTAGGACAAAGGCTGGCTCTACCTAACAGGAGAGTTCAGCACTGTGGCGGCTCAGCTCAGCAAGGCACCTTGTACCTGGAGGGCTCGTTGGCTGTATTTTGAACATCACCCTTGGCCAGTTGAGGCTTTGCAGGCAGAAGAGCCCGGGACACTGGATGACCTCGTGAGGTCCCTTTCAACTTGTGACTCTATGGAAAAACGTGTAGTTCATTTGAAATCCCGTTTTCCTTCCTCTACATTCTTCCTTCACTTTTGATAATACCTCCCTAACAATGTTTTGTGTCTCTTGCAAGCCTCTCTATGGTTTACTCCAAGCAAAACTTCAGCTCATTACACACGCCTATTTTGAAGAGAAGGACTTTTCCCAAATTTCAATCCTGAAGGTAATTTTGTAATGTGCCTCTGTGTGCCTCTGTAAGTGTGTTCTGCTAAAAAAAAAAACAAAAAACAAAACATTAAATTAAGTGGGGATGTGTTTGTGAAAGAAGTCATTTGTTAGCCAACACCCTGGACAGAAAAGTGGCATGATGCATTTCTGATGAGTGAGGCCGGACCCCTTCTGCAGTGTGCAGCTCCCTTGTGTGTGTGGAAGCAAGCCCCATTAGCTTCCAATTAGGAATAATTCAGTAAACTAAAAGAGAATTCAGTTTGAAGAAACACCTGATTACAGCGGATCCCTGAAATGGTCATTTCTCTCTGCTGTGCTTTGCTTATGAGAATCTGTCCTTTTGTAAGTGAAGATATTGGGCACTTTCTCTGGTCTCTAGCTCCCATCCCCCATAGTCCAAAGCAAAGCATCATGCAGCTACTTCCTGGAAAATGAGCCATCAGTTTTCTTGAGCATTGCCTGCCTGTGGCACTGAACTCCAGCTCTGTCATTGACTTTTACTGCATAGCGGTGATTGTGCCAGCAGGCACCCAGTCTCAGTCTGCAGAGGAGCAGGGAGCAGAATATGAATTAGGAGCTAACGCTGGCCCAGAAGGGGGGCTGGGTTCTCTCTGTCTTGCTCTGTGGCTCTGAGCTCTCTCTTGGTTCTGGGTTAAGAAATAAAAACAAAACCTGTGAAGGGACAAAACCTTAGTGAAGGGATGTGGAGGAAGGGAGATTGCAAAGCAGGGAGCCCGTATTGTCTCCAAGGGGGGTGCCTAGTACGTTCAACTCCTCCAGTATTCAATAGCCATTTTCTCCTTATCTCTACTGGATTCTACAGTATTTCCAGTTCACAATGTTGAAATGTCATAATTACTCTCTCTTAAAATCTGCATTTCCTAGGAGCTCTATGAGCATATGAATAGTTCCTTGGGAAGAGCTACCATAGAAGGGTCCCAAGTATACCTTGGTAAGTCGCACTTTGCTAGCCAGAAGAGACCCTCAAGGTCCTTGCTGGACAGACTGATTGGTCGGTTCAGTCTCCTCCTCAGGCTCTGCTCTGCTGGTCCTGAGGTTTGCGCTTTCTCTGTGGCTTGAGCTTTCATCACGTGTGTCCAGCTTTGGGCGTCTCTAGCCTTTATCTGCAGAAGGGAACTCTGCTGAGATGCTTGAACTGTCTGCAGTGTGGATGTCATCTGTGCATTATATCATCCATTGCAAACTTTTGTTATCTGTCAGACTTCCTCGTTCCCATGTAGGCCTCCCCTGCCCCCTTCATTCAATTCAGGTTCATTGTTACATATGTTGTGTACATGTGTTATCTATGCAGGCCTAGTGTAAATATAATTGTATAGAGTGGAGGTGTAGACAGTATCTATCTAGTTAGTTACATATGTCTGTATTACCCTCTCCAGCCGATTAGAAGATCTTCAAGGTCACTGTCTTCATACAGTCCTGGACCCAGTGGCTGTTCAATAAATCCTTATTATCAGTAAATATTTATTGAGTTCTTCTTTGATATTGATAAAAAGCAGTCTCAGTGGGGAATTCTACTCTCAGCACAATGCACTCACTGAAAACATCCCTCATGCAAATCGTAAGCAAGTTCACAATGATACATCTTTGATGAAAACAAATTTTCTCCAAACTCTGCCTTTAAATGATCATGAAAAGTTATCACTAGAAAATGTTAAAAGACCAGAGTGGTTCAGAAAGGTCAGCAGTGGCGATGGGTAAGCCAGGAAGACAGATCAGAATTGCTCGCTTGGCTATACAGTAGTAGTGGTGGTTCTTTGTCCCATAAATGAGATCATTTGCCAAATTGGAAAAATGGTTCTAAAGGCCCTGTCCCACCGATCCCAGAATAATATCTCTCAATATTTGTCTCCCATGCAGCCTTGCTTCAAAGCCATCTTTATTTAATCTTGGGATGTTCATGCCTCTTTGCTCCCTTTCCCCTCTGCATGGCAGTTGGGGAAGGGGACATTCACAGGTTGGCTTCTTTTCACTGCAGGTCTTTCCCCACGAGATCTGGTCCTTCAATTTCGACACAAGGTATGATTCTTTATTGGGCTTGAAAAGTACCAAAGTCAGAGGCACTTTCCTTACATTTGTTCATTGGACAGAATGTAGTGTTGCCTTTAAAAATGTTGCTTTCTTTAGATATGGATCTAAAATTCCAGCACTTCCTCCCCGCCCCCAAGATAAAAGGGAAGTCTTTGTCATATTTCTAGTTTAGCCTGAGTCATTTCTTTCATGATTTTTTTATGTCCCTATCACAGATAGCAACCATTTTTTTCAAAGTTTTGTTAATCACAGACTTTCTGTTAAGTAAGATTTTACAAGGCAAATTTCATTCTTAGTTTTATTTAGAAGTGCAAAAAAAAAAAAGGTAAAATAGGATGACAGGACATGCTTTAAGGAGAGTACAAAGAGCATCACTACTGTTTGTTTCTCTCTGGGGTTATGTCCAAATGTCTGGATCTCAGTCACAACGTAGGGTGCCATTTTTTTTTTTTTGGCCTTAGCTAAGGATCTGTGGAATTTGAGGCGCCCCACTAAGAAGAGAGCCTGAAGACTTTAGTTGGTGGGAACATTTTAAACGTCCATCATGTTTTTGGTGTGCTGTCATTGGTATAGGCAGAAGGTATTTTCCAACCAACCTCTCTCCATTTTGAGTATGTGAATGTTGACCAGCCTGTTCACGGGGCCTTCTGTAGCAGCTGCTGCTTTCTCCTTGTGGCTGGGATGCATCACTTTAATAAAAGGCAGGAGCGCTGAATAATCAATCCCATTTTTAGAGGCACAAATAACCTTTGTAGCATTAGGTTAGCTTCTAGGTTAGATTTAATCTTTTTTTTCAGCATAATTTCCTTAGGACTTTATTTGCTTAGCAACAGAAGTTGTATAAAAATGGGATGTTTCATAGCAATTGAAAAATAACCCCTAGGAGTGGGAATATTGAGGTTGGGTTCATTTGTAATCATCTTACGGTTTCTTTTTTTCTTTCTCTGGGCAGGTCTTAATCCTATTTAAGCTGATTCTTCTGGAGAAAAAGGTGGGATTTGAAGGGCAGGGCCTGGGAGAGTATTTAAAGTTTATTCTTTTCCTATTAAATAGCTTAGCTGGAATGAACCTAACACCTGGCCGTGGAAGGGGCTTGTAGAAGTGGGGGGGGGGGGGCTTTGTTTGTAGATTTAGTGCAGAAAATGAGGGCTTTTTGATCTTTGAGGGGAGCAGACTCTTGCAGGGCAGCAGCCAGTTCCATGCAGTTGTATTTTATGCCACAACACAGGAGGTTTTTTAATTAAATGCCCATTGATGCTGATGTCAGTATGCCCCATCTGTTATCGTAGGCTTACTTTCCTCCATCAGATTTGCTTACCAAGTGCCACCTCACCATTAGCAAAGGCTGGAGAGAGAGGCTCATTTTTTCCTTGAAGGAGCCGTGTTACTTCTCCACTGCCATCTTTGTCTTCAGGTCTTTCTTTTTCTTTGAGATTGGGTCTTCCTACTTCAGCCAGGCTGAAAGTGCAAGACCACTGGAGGACCCAATCCTACTGCACAGGAGCATTGAACGTGTCTGTTTCCAACCTGGGCTAACTCATCCCTCCTTAGATACTTTGGTGACTCCTACTCCCAAGAGTTTACCATATTGGCGCTGGACTTCACGGGGGCCTCTGATTGTCTTTCCTTGACTGCAGCTCAGAATTCCTGAGCTCAAGCCATCTGCCAGCCTCAGCTTCCCCGGCATCAAGGATCCCACACAGGCCTCTGCCACCATGTCCTGCCTTTAGGTCTTTCTTACAGAATTAGGACTACTTTGGTGTGTGTTCCAAATACCACAAGTGTTTGTTTTAGCTGATATAAACAGATCCATACCATCTCAGCAAAGGAGTGGCCTTTGACTGTAGAGCTAAGCAAAGAGTTACTTGCGTGGTGGAAATGCCGAAAGATCTAACAGAGCCTTCAATATTGAAAAGTAATAAGAAAATCATTTAAGATGGAAGAACATTGATATAAGACCAGTGTGATGGAGGCAGAGTAGGGACTCTGTGTGTGTGTGTGTGTGTGTGTGGTAACTCAAGTCAATAGTGACTCTTTGCATCTTTCTGTCCATATGATACCCATTTACTCTTCTGAACAGAAGAGAACAGAAGTCTTTGGAGGCTGGCCTTGTGACACAGCAAACTGGCAGCAGCCCTAACAAGTGTGGCAACTCACATATGATGTGGTTCTGTAGACAAAAGATCACTTACCTTGGTGTCTTTGGGTCCCTTTGTAAACAAGAGTGTCTGCTGAGCGTGATGGGCTTTGGCCACACTGCTCTGAGGGTGGGCACCCAGGCTTGCAGCCTGGTCTCAGCTGGGCCTCTCTGCCCACCAGACTGGGGCAAGAACGTGCAAGTTTCCCCAAGTTTTCTCTCTGTAGTAGACTGAGCTGGAAAACATCCTCCCTTCAGGGAGTAAAAGTTGCAAAGCCAACCTGTCCTCTGGGCTGGCTCTCCAAGTGATGCTATTTAATTAGAGGGGAAACTAGGGCAGCTGAGCAGATTTGCTGCTTTGTTTTGGTTTCTCTTTCTTCCGTAGCTGATTTCTCATTAGCCAGCTTTGTTTTAAGTTTGTTTTCTAATTGAATCTGTGTTTCTAATTTAAGCAATTGTGAATCCATTTCAGGTTCTGTTTTATATTTCTCCAGTGAATAGATTGGTAGGTGCACTAATGACTGTGTTATCCCTTTTTCCAGGTAAGAGAGTAGTTTTGTCTATTTTTTTTAACTTCTAAAACTGAGGCTTTCATGTAATATTAGTATAAAAAACTCATTGGAACAAAACTTGTTTACATTTTTTAATGTCATTTTAATATGACGTTTCCCTTTTGAGATTGTTTCTATTTTCAAACAGAATTTTTTCTAGTTTGTGTTTTTAAAAGGTTGAAATGTTCACAGTTATAGTTTATTGGGCCTTAAACAATGCCATTTCCTCGTGTTTTCCGCAGTTTTTTTTGAGCCACACTTGTTTTGTCTCTTGTACACTGCAGGCATGATAGAACATGGCCTCCGGGACTGCTCCCAGTACAGGCCCCGAAAGAGCCTATCTGAGGATGCTGGGCTCCAGCACGCTACCCCTCCTGCAGATGACTATGTTTCTGGGTCTGCTTCTGACATTTCAAATACAAATTCAGGAATGTGCACAAAAAAAGTATCTGGGAACCATGGAGGGGATGCCCCAAAGGCAGATGGGAGCCTGGCCCAAATAGCAAAAGATGCCAGCAGCACACAAGCGTCCAGTAGCTTTGGCCAGCCTGTGAGACTTCCTGTGCATGTGACCCCCGAGACATCCGAAAATGAATGGGAGACCCTGGACCCTGGCATCTTAGAGGGCACCAGCGTGAAAGAAAAGGAACAGGTGGAGCATAAACAGATACACTTCCTTCCAAGGGACCGTGTACCCTCCGAAAGCCCTCCAATTACCGTGCAGCCTCAAGCTAACCTGGGGCAGGTGGTATTCGTGCCAGGACTCATCTCTGGTTTGGAAGAGGACCAATATGGCATGCCGTTGGCCATCTTCACCAAGGTAAGGTTCTTAATACTCAGTCTAGTACCTTGAGAAATACCACAGATGAGCCTTTTATGGTGTGAGAGCATCTTCAGATAGGCGAGTGTGGCCTCAGCTCTTTTCGTTTCAGGCCATCTTTGTGTCCGGGGAATCTGTGGACAATCCCAGACGGTTACATGGAAGGCAGTGATAGTTGGGCCGGGCCCCATAGCCAAAGCTCACGGCGCTCTTAGGACTCCAGAGATTAGGAATTCAGATGTGGGGGTAACGGGCGGCGGCCAGGCCCGGGCTGCCCTGCGCTAGGTTCTCCTGGATGGATGGCAGTGAAGGGACTCGGTGGGTAGAGCCTGAGATGCGGAGTCAGGAAGGCCTGAGCTCAGCTCCTGCTCCAGACACTTCCTAGCTGTGTGACTTAATCCTCCCAGACTCAGTTTCATCATCTGTAAAACAGGGATATGAACAGCACCTGCTGCCCAGGGTTGTTGGGAGAAT
Source organism: Vombatus ursinus (assembly GCF_900497805.2). Classification (NCBI taxonomy): domain Eukaryota; kingdom Metazoa; phylum Chordata; class Mammalia; order Diprotodontia; family Vombatidae; genus Vombatus; species Vombatus ursinus. The sequence continues at coordinate 1,443,539 of NW_020954618.1, forward strand.
CGCATAAGATTGTAAAGTGCTTAGCAAACCTTAGAGAGCCTCAGGAGCGCCAGCTATCTGATTGCCTTTACCTCCGCAGAGCCTCAGGGGCCTCTTGAGAGAAATGGCGGAAGGAACATGCCATTGAGGTCTGTGAGAATTAGCATTTTGTAATTAGCCAGTGAGCACCCTCAACCTTCTAAGTTTTGTAAGGAGAGCAGGGGTCAGGCTGCCCTGTTGAGGCACTGCCCACACCAAGAAGCTGTGTGTGTAGTGGCTTACCAAGGTCAGGCTGCCCATTACGGAGCTAGTCTGTAGGCCCAGAGCCTTGGAACAGACTCAGAGAAAGCGGGCTTCTCTGGGGGCTTGTGGAGGGCAAGGTCTGATTTTGCCCCTAATAAGCACTTGTTCAGTGTTTGGTGACTTGAAACTGTTCAGTGCTCAAGCCTTCTGAGGATCGGAATGACTGGGAGAGTTCCCCTTGTATCCGTCTTTCTTGGCTTATTACGACCCTTATCTGTATACTCGCTGCCTGTTTACTCTGCAAAAAGTGAATCTGGATTTGGGCATGAAGTGGGGCCATTGACCTTGGCATCTTGGGGGTTTCTTCATTGCCCACTCCCTGGATTCTCATCTTTCTGGTTCATTCCAACTCAGCCAGTAAGTAAGTACCTCCCCAGGGTCGGTAGCTGCCAAATGAGCAGCCCCTGGACATGCCCTTTGGGGCAGTCCTTCCAGTGGGAACGGTGACTGTGGAAAGAGGTTAACACTCTTCAAAACTGTCTTTGTTGAGTATTTCCCAATCCTCAGGCTGGAGCTCTCTGCTGAATAATGGTCTGGGAGAAGAGTTGGTGGTCAAGAGGAGAGGCTGTAGGGGCCCCGGGAGAGATGAGGTGCTGGGAAGAACAGGAGCAGAAGCTGCCCTCCTGCTGAGGCGTCAGAGCAGGCCACTCTCCCCGCCTCCCTGGTCCCAGGTGTCATAGCCCCTGGGGGCCTAGGGAAGACCCCCCCGGGGGGCGGGGGGCGGTGGGCTTTGGGTGACGCTTTCCTAGAGAACCGGCTCGGAGAAGCCCTTCGAAAGACTGCCCCAGAACGTGTGGCTGTGCCGGTGTCCTCGCTCCCTTTGGTTCTGGGTAGACTTTAGCAGCTGACATCATTTTCCAGTCTGGTTGTTCTGTTTCAGTCGTTGCTCCTTAACTCTCTAGCCATTTCCTTAGGAATATTAGAATCAATATTGTTTACATTTTGGCTGTTTTAATTCCCTCTATAGAAATATCATAGGGTCCGCTGGCTTTTCATTTTCAGTTAACAAGCATTTATTGAGCACCTACTGTGTACCAGGCATTGGGGGTTGGGGGTGCCGAGAAGTCTACTTACTGTTTAAAACATAAAAAATAAAAATCGTAGTGAAGGCTGATCAAAAATGCCAACACTGACCATTAAAGTGTGCATTCAGAACAGAGCATACGAATGGAAATTAGGCTCCACTTTGGTTTTGTACTTGACGAAATAAAAGACAAATGGATTCTTGGCCCCAAAAAATGAGACAGAGCTGGGGAGGAGGACTGCCTGCGGCAGGAATGTGGACAAGACAGAGCCCCGGGGCTTTTCAAGGTATGCCCAGAAAGCATTGCTGCCTGGGAAGGATTTAGCACCAACGGGCCAGGCCCGGTGGCCCTGCTCTGAGGGAGGCTGAGTTTGGCAGGTCACCTGAGCCGCCCTGGACGCAGTGCCATAAGGTTCCACACGGAGCACTGCCCCGTGCCGGGATCCCCATTGGACCGGGGGCTTCCCGACCGTGCTCTGGAATATTGGATTTAGCTAGAACTTCTCATTAACAAACTAACCCTTGGTAATCGGTCAGCAAGTATTTATGAAACCCTTGCTGTGTGATGAGCCATGGTCAGTCCCTGACCTGGGCCTGAGTGGTTAGAAGAGTCTAACCACTCTTTGGGAGAACATCAGCTTTGACAGGGAAGGCCCCTGGTGGGAGATGAGGAGGAAGGCTAGAGAAGGAGACTGAGTCAGGCGCTGAGCTCCATGAGAAAGGAGGGAGAAAGCCTGGTGGTCAGTGGAGGATGGCCGGCCTCCAGGATCTAGGTGGGCAGAGGGATCCTCAGTGGCTGAGGAGTAGTCAAGAACAGTCTCAGAGGGGTGCTGAGGGGCATGGTGTTCTCTCCCTCCCTTCCTGGGAGCCAGGAATCCCTCCTGAGAGAAGGAGAGCTAAGCCTGCCCAGGCTTGTTTTCAGGGGAAGCTGGTGTGGGTGAGAGCCAGAGGAAGGGCATTAGCTTCTTAATTCAAGGCCAGAGCCCCAGGGGCACAGGTGGAAGAGGTTGGGGAATCTGGTGTGACCTGGGGGGTGGGGCAGGGGCAGTAAGATTGTGGTCAGTCTGTGGGAAGGGGAGAGCAGGAGGCAGCAAGTGGGGAGAAGGGCTTGCTCTGGCAGGCAGACATTCTGGGACCAGGAGCTTGGAGACACTCTGGGCAGTGAGTCTAGGCAGAAGATCAGGGGATGGCGGGCAGAGTTTTCTGTCTGGTCCCACCGTAGGGCTTTGTGGGTGAGGCCTGCGACCTTGGTGGACCCCCCACGGCACCTTGTTCTGAGTTCTTTAACTCTATGGGCAGGATGAGGAGCTAATCTGCCTGTTGTTCTGCCTGCCCACCCTCCCCTACCCCCGTAGGACTTGACTTTTATACATTTTATGATAGGGAACAAAAGATCCGTTTTTCTTCAGATAACTGAAATGAAGAAAGAATAAAAAACTCTAAGCAAAGATTACGTATATGTATGTATGTATGTGTATATATACACACACATATGTATTACAGTATATATATAGTATTTGCTATATATAGTATAATATATAGTGTATATTATAGATGTTCTAGCAGTGTTATGTAAAATCACACATGTAATTCGGCCACATGTATTAAGTTAAGGTAAAGCCACAAACCTTTATTGAGCATTTACTATGCGTCTGGCACTGTGGCCTTAGGGCAAGTTAAACGTCTATGTGCCAGAAGCTATACTGGGCACTGGTGATACAGAAATGAAAACCAGCTGTCCCTGCTTGCAGAGAACCTCCTCAAAGAAGGGGGATGGCATATACTAAAATAAGTGCATCAGAGAGTATCAGAAGCAAAGAAGGCACCGTGTGCAAAGTGCTCTAAGAAAATTTGAAAGTCAGGGGACCAAGGAGGGCTTTTTACCCAGGAGGCAGCATCCGAACTAGCTTTTGAAAGATTTTGTTTCAGCCAGTGAAAAGGAAGTATGTCCAAAACATGGAGACGGATGAAGGAAGGAATCACAAAGCATTCATTAAACACTTACTGTATTCCAGGCACTCCAGGAAGTTTGGGGGATACAGATACATTGCAAGACAGTCCCTCTGCCCTCAAGTAGCTTACATATTACTGGAGGAAACCACATGTAAGTGGTAGCTGGAGAGCAGCGGGTATGGGGAGTCATGGGGATGATGAGTTGGTCCAAAGGACGGTCAGCTCACAGGCCCTTTCCAAGAGCAATGACAGAATGGTAATGCCAGATTGATTACTGAGCCCTGAGCAAGAGACAGAAGGGTGGGGCATGCAGGCAGCAAGGTTGCCTGGGGTGGGTGACCAGATGAGATGGGAAGCGTGGTCAGAGGCCCACTTAAGTTGGTGCCCACCCACTCATTGCTGAGGCAGCTCAGAAAACAGGTTGGATTGTGTTGTGTTCCTACGAAGTCATTGTTTTAAACACTAAAATGAGGGCTTTTTCTAAATTAGCTGCAGAGCTTTTGATTCTGTCACAGAGAAGTAACTAGAAGCCCAGATCTGACCGATGTCCATGTTGTGTACTTGACTTAACATTGTGTCTTTCAGGATAGATAGTATGCCTACCATGTCCATCTGTGTCTTTCTCATTTTGGCATGCCGTTCAGAAAGCTGTGAGCTGATAGGGCAAAACCCAAGGTCTCTATGCCCCAGGTCCTCCTGTGGAAGGACTGCTGTAGTTTGCCTCTAGCTGGTTCTACAGTCCAGAGCATTGTTTGGGTAGCTTTTGGAGAAAGGGCAAGATTAATGATATGCCTGGTCCTCTCATGGGGCTTTAATGACTCAAATTCCCGAGAGGAATTTGTAAACCTTGATGGTTTACACTAAGGTACACATGAGGATTTCTTTTCTTCAGAGCTTAGATTATCTCATCAGCTCCCTGACTGCTTTCTGGCTTTCGAGTTAATAAGATCAAATGGAAGGCTCTGAACCCTAAAGCTCCACGTAAATGCTGCCTCTTATTAATCCTGTGAATAAAGTCTGTGAAGCCCTCAGCCAGGAGAGAACTTCCAAGGCCAAGGTGGCCGTGTGTCCCATCTGCTCAGGTGCTCAGGGACAGCCTTCGGTTGGGCCCCCTCCTGTCCAACCCACCCCAAACGAGACAAATCATGGGCTCCATTTTTCCCCCCTGCAGTTCCCATAAGGGAAAGATGTAGAACCGCTTGTGTTTTAAGCCAGAATCCTTATTATGCTCATTCATCATGTCTTCCTTAGCCTCGAAGACCATCGTAGGTTTAGGAGGGCCTATAAAAAGCTGTTGGAGCCAGGACAGGGGCCCACAACTAGGAGGCACAAGCCCAAGCCTTCTCTGGCTTTGTTTTACTCTTCCTTAGAGGGAAGAAAGACCTCGAGCACTTCCTAGTCACCCAGAAGTCATTGGTGAGCTTGTTTGGCATTGAGTGAATCACTGCAGCCCTTCTGTTTTGTAACCCCGTATCTGAATGGCTCATCGTGTGGGCAGGGATCCTCAGGGCAGAGTCCAGGACCAGCAGGAGATGGCAGATACAGGGGACGCACACCTACCAGAAGCCTGAGCAGGCCAGAAGGTTAGGAATCGGGGAGGCAACCACAAGCTGATTTGGGGCAGGCCTGTGGTCCAGAGCCAGGCATCAGCAGTCAGCCCGACTGCAAGGCAAGCACCAGATTCAGCTCAGAGTTGGTCAGGGCATGATTTGGCCTGAGCCTGAAGGTGTGAGGGGAGGGGAAGAATGGGCCAGCGAGTCCAGCTCTTCCCACACGGTTGTCCTGAAGATGGATGGGGGGAGATCAGTCACTCACTCAGGCACTATAATTTGCACTGTAAATCATAGAACATTTTGATGATGGGTTTTAAAACTGTCAGTTATAAATTGCTATGATGCTCAACCCAGTTAGTTCTGACAGCTAATACTTTCAGATCCATGTTTCTCTCTTGTCATGGGTGCCAAGTGGTAGTTCAGAACTGCCTTTGGGAAGGGAGAGGTATTGGGAGGTTATTGAGGTAAAGGAGAGGTATTGAGATGTCCAGAAAGAGTTCCACCTTTGAGTTCCGCCTCAGGCAGCACTTTGTACGTCACCAATCACTTCCCTGAATCTCACTTTCTTCATTTGCAAAATGCGTGTAGTAATACTATAGTACCCTTCTTTGGGCTCTTAGGAGAATCAAAGGAGATTCTGTGAAGGTTGGTAACCCCAACCGTGTGCCATGGAAGTGTTAGTCATCCCTGCCTCAGCGCCATCGATGCCATTGCTTCAGCTCCATTACATGTCTGCAGGCGAGTCAGGTCTCTAGCCCAGCCCCACGTCACCAGCTGCCTGTCGGACGTTTCAGACTGGCTGTGCCGTAACTCGTTGGTGGCATCCTTCCGTCCATCTGTCACCCTGGTGCCTCCCTTAGTGTCTCACTTGCCCGTACTCCACATCCCCGATCAGTTGCCAGACCTTGCCATTTCTCCCTTAACACCTCTCTCCCCTCACAGACCACAGCCCTCATTCAGAGCCTCCCCACATCTTGCCTGGACTGTTGCAACAGCCGCCTAATTAATCTCCCTGCCTCAAGTCTTTCTCCTCTCCAACCCACCCTTCACACGGCTGCCAAAGTGACTTTCCTAACGTGCACATCTGACCACATCACTCACACTCAATAAACTTCAATGGCTCCCTGTGATGTTTAGGAGCAAATGTAAATGCCCTTGTTTGGCATTTAAAACAGCCGTTCCCAAGCAGGCCCTTCCTACCTTCCCATGTTACATCACTCCACGCCGTGTACCCTGGAGTCCAATCCCACCGGAACCCTCGCTGCTCTCCTGCATCCCGTCTCCATGCCTTTGCCCCAGCTCGTCATGCCTGGAACCGACTTCCTCCTTCCCTTCACCTTTAGAATTCTCCTTTTCCATCAGAATTGGGCTCAAGCTCAGTTGCATGTTGTCTCCTCTGTTAGATATTAAGCTCCTTAAAGGTGGGGACTGTTCATTTGTGTCTTTGTTGGGTGGACTGAGTGTAGCCCTCAATTCTCATCCTTAGCAGAGTTCACACTGTGTATGTCCCCCAGGACAGGAAGAAAGGAAGAAAGCAAAGTGTGGCCATAAGGACCTCATGGCTGCTGGGACTCAACGCACCTTGTTTTATAGCAATGGCTCACACATAAGTTGGCTGCAATTTCATGTATTTTTAAGATCAGCCAAATTTATCTGCATTTCATTTGGTTGCAAAACTAAAAACTATTTCCAGACATATATTTTTAAGAGACTGCACTCATTTGTTTTTAAGCTGTTTTTAAGAGCACTGCCTTAACAAATAGCTTCTTCTCTTTCTAACAAAATCAATTCAGAAAAAGAATCTGTGGGTGACTCAAAATAATCCAAACAGTCTTTTAATTACTAGCGACTGAACACAGCTCCCTTCTAAGACTTGGCGCTTCCAAGGAAGGCCCCAGCGACGTAGGCAGGTGTGTGTCTGCCAGAAAAGCCCGGATGCCTTGGGTTGGCGGCCTAAGCTAAGGGGTTGGTTGGGTGAAGCAAGACAGTGTTGAGAGTGAGAAGGAAATGAGTTGTGAGACCTTTGTTAACTTTAGTAAGTGTGTTAGTTATCACTCCTAAAATGTGTAGCTTCTTCAACTTGGTTGCGTCATCCCAGAGAGCGAGTACCTGTGTTAGTTTACCTTTGCCATTGGCTTCTTGGGTACTAACCTTTCCAGCTGAGGGCTATCAGCATTTCTACTTTTTCATTTTTAATTAATAGCCAGAGGAGCTTTCGATTTCCTGTGGCTGTCTAATGGTGGTACTAGATCTCTTTAACCAGAACGTGATTGCCAGCATGTGGCTTAGCAGTGGGCCAAGTATTTAAGAATCTCTGGGTGTTATTCAGTAGCTCACGTTATGTTCATTAGAGGGGAACAATAAATGACTAATCAGGTTAGCTTCTTCCTCACGGAAGATGCAAGAGAAGAGAATGAAAGGGGAGCTGAAAGTCAGAGTGGGCTGAGGGGAGAGTTTTCTTGTTACTGCTATCAGTCAGAAGCCTAGTCCATGGAAAAGGAGAAGATTAGAGACTCATTAATTAGAAACAGATGTGGAAGGTTTCACTTAAAGCTTAAAAGATGTGACTGTTTAAAATAATGAGATGTTTACAAGCAGGCTCTAAAATGCTATTTCATTGTGTCCCATTATCCTCAAAGATGTCACCTTCCTGCTCAGTAAACTCCAGTAACTCCCTGTTACCTTCAGGATCAAATACAAAATCCTGTTTTATGTCCTAGGCCCTTCATGGCCTCCCCTCCCCTGCCAGTTTTCTTACACCTCTGCCCCCACCGCCCACTCCCCAGCCTCTTTGATCCAGTAGCTCTGGAAGAACAAGGCACTGGTCTCTGGCTATTCTCACCGACTGCCCCCATGCCTGGAATGCTCTCGGAACTCATTTTTACCTCCTGGCTTCCCTGGCGTCTTTCAAGTCCCAGCTCAAATCTCACCTTCTACTGGAAGCCTTTGCCAGGCCTCCTTATTTCCAGTGCCTTCCCTCTGCTGGTTATTTCCTGTTTATTATACATGTGTGTATGGGGTGGGTGTGTGTGTGTGTGTATGTGTGTGTGTGTGTGTGTGTGTGTTGGCCAACATCTTGTATGTTGTGTGTATGTGTTTGCCTATTGTCTCCTCCATCAGACTGTGAGCTCCCCAAGGGCAGGGACTGTCCTTTGCCTCTTTTTGTACCCCTAACACTTAGCACAGTGCCTGGCATATAGTAGGTGCTTAATAAATACTTAGTGACTGATTAACAAAAGAGGAAGCCTGGATTCAAGTCCTCCTTCATCCTCACTTGGCTTTCACTATTTCTGGACTTGATGACCTCAGAACTTCCTTAGCTTTAGCCTAGGAACTTAGCGGATTCCACCGCCTCTGACACGCGGGAGTGGTATGACCCTGTGCCAGTCACTTATCCTCCGAATGCCTCAGACAGTTTTAAGACGTACGTAGATGGAGGGAGTGCTCATACGGGCTGTTCACCCTCTGTCTCCAAAGCTTAACATCTGGGAAGGCCTGTAACCAAGATGGGTGGAGTTGAGTTTGGCAAACCAGTGGTTCCCAACCTTTCTCCAACTGTAAGAAATTACAGCCTCCCCTCCCCTCAAAAGGCTGCTGTGAATTCAGGGATGCTTTCAAATGAATTCGTAGTTTACTCATCATAACAGCATCCATCTGTTGGAAACAGGCCTCTCTGGGTGTGAGTCAGAGTACTGATTCTGGCTGGAGCCTGTTAATGAGGGGCCGCTGCTGCCTGGCAGCCTCCAGAGAAGGAAAGGCCAGTCAGGACAATGCGTGTTCCTCCTTAGACCAGACCCCACACCCAGCTCATTAATGAGGTCAGTGCTGTGAGCCACCCTGCTTCGCAGCTTTATTCAATTCAACAAGAATCTAGTAAGTACCTACTGTGTACCAAGTACCATTCGAGGTGCCAGGAACAAGGGGTGGGACTGACCCTGGGATGCCAGTGTCCTGGGGAGCTCGGTCCATAGAGGTAGGTCAGCGCCTGCTCCATGACCCAGAGTCTTAGAGACTCTCAGGGAGTGCTCAGAGGTTAAGTGACTTGCCCTGGGTCACACAGCCAGG